>NW_026867957.1:193657-284242 GCF_020745735.1 Hemiscyllium ocellatum | reverse complement strand
ACGACGTATCTTCCAAACTGCTTTCACGCAGAAAATGCTTATTTTTTAAACCAAAGACTGAGCTTAAACAATGTCTGTTGGACATCAACCATCATTCTGTCACTCTCTATACATTGTTTAGTGTGTCTCGGTGCCTGTCACATGAAACCTGTGCTCTCTAGTTTTGAACTTCAACATATTGCGCAAATGATTAGGCCAGTTGTCGATCCATGCCCCTCATGATTTCATAAACGATGAGAACGTGACACACTGGCTGGAACATTCCAGCGAAAAAAGCCCCTGCTGACACCATCTCCATGCTTATCTGAAGCCCTCGGCTCCCCGCAACACCCTGGTAAATCATGTGTGCACAGTTTCAATTTTCACAAAATCTTTCCTGTAGAAGTTGACCATAATTGTTAACAGTATTCTAAATGTGATCTCACCAATGCTCCATATCGCCACAACATGATCTTCCAACTTGGATAATCGACTTTCTGACTAATAACGAAAAGCGTGCCAAGTGCTTTCTTCACCACATTGTCTCCTTGTGGCACCACTTTATCTGCTTTTATAAATTTTGCCTGGACTGATAAAGTTGTGATTGTCACTATGTTCTGCTGCCTTCACGGATATGTTGACCAACATGCAAAGTCTCTCTGTTCCCGTGGGTTTCCTCGTGTCCTGTCAATCATTGTGTAATCAGTTGATGTGTTCCTTTCAATGTGCATCACCTCATGTTTTTCATGGTTAGTTTCAACGTCGCCTCTCTGAATGTGACATTTGATAAATCCATTTCTGTGTTCCTACTTCCTAAAGGATCTTCCTCACTATTAACCACTTTGCTTATATTCGTATCATCGACAACTCTGCTTATCATTTCCTCCTAACTTGTTCTACATTCTTTACACACATTCACAAACGACATGGGACCCAGCATTCATCCTTGTGTTACATCATTGAGTACCAGTTCCAGTCACAAGAAACAGCCTTCTATCACCATCCTGTGTCTCTTACCACCTCCAATTATGTTTGTATCCAAATGCCAGGGAACCTAAAATCCCTTTTTCACTTGCATCCTCCTACCAATCTTCAGAGTGGTGTCGTGTTGAAGGCTATGTTGGAATCCACACAAATAACATCAACTTCACCACCCTCGTTCAAAAAAAAAACCTGATCACTTGCCAATAAATTGTATTGAATCCAATCTGTGAGGTATGACATTCTGTACCAAAACCGTGAGGACTCTCCCTGATGAAACCTTGCCTGGTGAAGTGGCAGTTAACTCTTTCCTTCAAGGTTTGCTCCAAAAGGTTCCCTTCAATTGATGTGAGACTCACTGCTGTGGGATTCTCTGGTTTATCTCTCCCAATCTTGCGTTAGTCCAGTCCAATACAAACCCAAAGATGAAAGTAACCATTGCTCAGAACACCTGCAATTTCCTCCCTTGTCACAGAGAGGAACATAAGATACAAGTTTATCCTGAATTGGGAATATGCCCACTTCAATCTGGAAAACCACGAACACTTCCTCAGTCCCTATGTCAAACTGCTTAAGAACCTTTCCATCCCTCCTCCTGCATTCTGCCCGTATATCTTACCACAAGAGGACTGTTTGTCGCTGAACAAGTAAAGTGATTCAGTCAGTTATTCCATTTGCAGACACGACTGTACTGTAACTCTGGAGGATGATCATTCAGATATTTTAGCTTGAAAACGCTGTATTCAGCATTCGTGGTTATAAAATATTTTGCTTTGATAGCCACAGGCTATTACAGTGAGAAATGGTTTGAAATTTCTCCAACTGAAAAAAATTTACTTAATTCCAACTCCTGTGCAGATTGCTATCTGTTCACATCTGATATGACGGACATGTTGCTCTCTTGTTGTTTATCATATCCAGAACAGAGCGGCGGCACAAATCCCAAACACATGATTTCTATTTTCATTGACCTACGAAGTCGATGCCAGTGGCAAACATTGTAATGGGATTCATCAACAAGAGAAACTTTCAGGATGAAAACAGTTCTGTCTTCTGCGCAGGGGGTCATTGCAGAAGCACAGTATCCAGCCTCCTCAGGGGAAAGACGAGAAGATGCTGAAAAGAGAAATCGAAGTTAACATTTTTGGTACAGTGACCCCATCCTTGGCACTGATGATTTCCAGGAAAACTTCGGTCGATATGCAGAAGATATGTGGGGGTGCAGTAATTAGGAGGAAACGAGATGTCGGGATAGAGCCGAAAGAGAGAGACGGGCAGTTGGGCATAGGAATTGATAATGATCTGTTTGGAGCATTAACAACTGCTCACAGACTGTTTATGACTAAACAAAGGTAGTGTGTGACTAGGCCTGGTGAGTGCGTCGGGGGCCAACACATGGGAAACTTCAGGCCTCTAAAATGACTGAAATTTATCTGGAGGATCGTGGGGCCCTCAAGCAGAAAATGGTCTGCTGCTTATTCAGCATGCGCTAAGCTATGGTGCAACACTGCAGTAAGACTGAGATAAAGACGTTCGCTACGGAACATGGTTCTGTGCTAAAGGAGCAGTGAACTGGAAGCTCAGGGACACTTTTGGCGATCGAACTTGGCATTCTGCAAAACACTTCGTTTCCTAAGGTAGTGGCGACCACAATATGAGCCGTAGACTAGATTGTGCGAAGTGTAGGGAAAGTATTGCTTCACCTGGAAGGTGTATTTGAGCACTTGTATGCTAAGCATGGAGGTCAGAAATGGACAAGGGAGGAGAAGCATGAAGCAAGGATATCGTGGAAGATATTATTGTAGATGTTTTTTAATCAATGAGTAAGAATGCGACCATAAAGGTACTATACCTGAATGCTCGTACTTTTTGGAAGAAAGTTGGAGATATAATGGCATAAATCATCACAAATGAATACGATTTAATACACGTTGCAGAGACATGGAGACAGCATAGTCAAGACTGGGAGGTATATAATCACTGGTATGAGACAATTTGGAAGGACAGAAAGGATGGTAAGGAAGGTGGTGTAACTCAAATATTGAGGACAACCTCAGACCGATGCAAACAGATGATTTAGTTTCTATGGAGAATGAGTTTGAATCAATTTGGGAGGAAATTAGAATTTCTAAGAAGAAAATGTCACTGTTTGTCTGAGTCTATCCGCCTCCAAATTTTAAGATGACATTGGGGAGGGCAGTGAACAAAGGCGTAAATAACAAATGAAAAATTGAATGGCAATTATCATGTGAGAATTTAATCAACATGTCGATCGGTCGAAGCAGCTCAGTCAGGGTAGCCTTGATGGGGATAGTGTTGAGTGTATCTGCGATAGATTCCTTAAATAATGTGTAATCGAACAGGCCAACAAGGGGAGAGGTTAAATTAGATTTAGTGCTGGGTAATGAACTCGACAAGATGTTAGATTTGGCAATAGGTGAGCACTTGGGTGATAGTTACCCAAATTCAGTTATGTTTATTTTAGATTTTCATAGGGATAGGTATACATCGGAGTGCAAGCGCTATTGCTGAGGGAAAGAAAATTGCAATGCGATTAGATAAGATTACACATTCAGAGGTTGGCAAAGAAACGGCACGGAATGGGCAGAATGGAAATGTGGAGTTTATTCCAGGAGGAGGTTCTGTGTGTCTTTGATAAGTATGTACCTGTCAGAGGGGGAGGAAATTGTCAAGCGCAGGAGTCAAGATTACTGAGGAAGTTGAATCTCTTGTTGAGAAGGCTTGTGTTCCCATGAGACGTGAATGCTCAGTTAAGGAGATTGAGAGTTACAAGTTAAACAGGAAAAACCTGAGGAGAGACTGAAGACGAGCCAGGAGGGGACAGAGAATTTGTTGACAGATAGATTAAGGGAAAATCCGAAAGCTTTCCATCGATATGTGAGGGCTAAAAGAATGAATAGAATAAACTATGGCCAATGAAGGACAGTCGTGATAAGTAGTGCGTGGAGTCAGAAGCGATGGGGAAGCGCGAAAGCAATGTCTTTAGTCAGGATTCGCACCGGGAAAACAAAATGTTGTCTAGGATAATGCTGAGAAACTGGCTACCAGACGAAATAGGATTGAAGTTCCCAAAGACAAGGCGTCATAAGCTCTGAAAATGTGAACATATCTAAATTCCCCTGGGCCAGATCGTATTTATCCTAGGACTTTCTGGGAAGCTAAGAATCAGATTTATGATTCTTCCACTTCGATATCAATGTTGTTATTGTCCAAAGTTAGAGTACCAGAACACTACAGGATAGTAAAAATTGCTCTCTCATTCAAAAAAGGGAGTAAGAAAACCCTGGAAATTATAGACCATTGACCCTTCCCTCGGTTGTGGGTAAAGTGTTGGAAAAGTTCCATGAGATAAGATTTGTAATCATCTCGATTGGCATAAATTTATGAGGGCAAGTCAAGCCGGTTTTGTGAATGGGTGGACGACACCTACAAACATTATCGAGCTCTGTGAATTGGTAATTGAACTGTAGGTCAGTTTGCTCACTGAATTGGCAAGTTCATTTCCAGACGTTTCGTCACCCTACTCGGTAACAATTTCAGTGGGTCTCCAGGCGAAGCACTGTTCATGATTCCTGCTTTCTCTTGATATGTTTGGTTTTCTTTGGGTTGGTGATGTCATTTCCGATGGTGATGTCATATCCAGTTCTTTTTTTCTCAAGGGGTAGTTGATGGCGTCGAACTCGAAGTGTTTGTTGATGGAGTTCTGGTTGGAATGCCATGCTTCGATTAAATCTCCTGCATGTAGGTGTTTGGCTTGTCCTCGGATGGATGTGTTGCCTCAGGCGAATGCAATGTTTATCAAATGCAATATTTGTCAAGTTCTTGCATGGCATTTTGGAAATGACATCAGTTTTTGCATATGGACAAATAGGCAGAAAACGAGCACCAGGATACATGAACACCAACTAGCCACAATACGACGTGACCCTCTCTCACTGGTATCTTTACACACAGATCAGGAAAGACACTACTTTGACTTGGACAACGCATCCATCCGAACACAAGTGAAACAGAGACACACACGGTTATTCCGAGAAGCATGGAATTCCAACTAGAAATCCATCAAAATCACATCGATTTAGACTTCATCTACAACTCGCTGAAAAACAGAACAGGAAATTATATCACTACAGGAAATGACATCACCAACCCAAAGAAACGCAAGCATATAAATAGAAAGCAGAATTCATGAACAGTCCGTCACCCGTAGGCACACTGAATATATTAAGCAGGAGGGTAACGAAACGTCTGGAAATGAGCCTTCCAGCTCAGTGAGCAAATCTTCATCTGGGAAGCTAAAACTGAGCTACAACTCGTGTCAAAACTTGCCAGGTCACGAAACAGATATATGAGGATAAAGCTGTTTATGTAATGCGCGTTTGGGTTTCAGTTAGCCGTTTGATAAATTTCGCCACGGCAGGTGACTCACAAAATACTGAGGCATGGGAATGAGGGGGATGTCGTGCTTTGTATCAGAAATTAGCCAGCTGAAAGAAGACAGAGGGTGTTACTCGATGGGAAAACTTCATCCTGGAATTCTGTTGCTTGTGGTGTACTGCAACGATCTGTTTTGGGTTCACTGCTTTTTGTCATTTTTTTGTAAACGAGCTGGATGGGGGCGGAGAAGGATGGGTTAGTAAATTTGCGGACGACACTACGTTCGGGAAATTTGTACACAGTGCTGAAAGATATTGTAGATAACACAGTGACTCAGGTATGCAGCAGAGTTGGGCTGAGAGTTGGCAAATGGAATTTAATGCAGAAAAGTGTAAGAAAGAACATGGCATTAAAAATATCACAGAATATAAAGATTGATAGCAGAAGATTCTAGTAAAATATAAAATGAAAAAGAGAGGCAAAAGTAAACGTTGACCCTCTCGTGGATGAGAAGGGACATTCACTTATGGGATATGCGGAAATAGCAGTGACATTGATCAGGCATTTGCGTCGGTCTTCACAGTGGAGGATATTAATAACATGCCAGTAATTGACAAAGAGATCATGTTTGGTGACGACATGGGAACAGTCATTATAACAAAAGAGCTAGTGTTGGATTGTTGAAGCTAATATTGCAAAAGATGGTTACGTCTCCAGGACCTGATGGAATGCATCGCAGGGTACTAAAAGCAATGGTATATGCTTGCGGTAATTTTGCAAAATTCGTTGGTCTCTAGGCAGTCCCAGCAGATTGGAAAACACAAATATGGCGTCACTGTTTTAAAAAGTGAGGCAGACAAAATATGAGGAATTAGATCAGATTACTTAGAGTATCGAAGCAGGCCCTTTGTCCCAACAAGTCCACACTGACCGCCAAAGTGCAACCCACCCAGACCATTCTCCAACATAATAGACTAGTTTGTTTAACATCTGTAGTGCATAAATTTCTTCAGTCTTTAATCGAGGAAAAAATAGAGGGGCTTCTCCGTATAAATTTGACAGATGCAGTCTGGATTAATGAAGAGCAGGTCATTCCTGCAAAACCTTTTCGAATTCTATGATGGCATTACGATCATGGTGTACAACGGGACCCAGTGAATTGAAGTACTTAGATTTTCAAAATGGCCTCGACAAGGTGCTGTTCAGGGGCAATATTCCGGCAGATGGAATTCCAGATTTGAAGGTGTTCGCTGATGACAGGAGAGTATGTGGAATAGGCTTATTTCGAAAATTCAGAAGAATGAGGCCGGATATTATGGAAACGTATAAGATTATGAAGGTCATGTGTGAGATAGAACTCGAGAGCATGGTTCCATTTGCAGATGAAACTAGGGCAAGAGGGCACAGCCTCTAGATTAGAACGATATATAGGACTGAATTGAGAAGGTATTTCTTCAACCAGAGGGTTGTTCCTCGATGGCGTGCTTGCCCAACGATGTAGTTGATGAGACATCAATCAATGTTTTTTTTTAGCTCGGGCTGCTTTTGTTTTGAACAATAAAGGAAGTAAAGATTACCTGCAGAGTTTGCTTAAGTGGATGCGTGTCCATGGAAAGATCAGGCATGAGCTGAATGAATGGCGAAGTATTCTTTAAGGCCTGTGCGGCAAAGCCTTGCTCCTCGTTCTCATGTTCTATGAATGTATGTGTCACATATTCCGTGATTTTAGGGAAAGCTTCCATGGAGCTGTTGGGGGAGGTGTTGAGAGAGAAGGCGCAGTGCACCACGATGCCCCAGAGGGAATGGTTCCTGGGGAAGGCGGACAAGGGCGGAGAGGGGGATGTATGTTTGGTAATAGCATTTCGCTGGAGGTGGTGGAATTAGGAAATTAGAGCAGGTCATAGTCAGAGATTTTCTTGACTCCTAAAGCGCCGCCGATGATTTGTCACTGGCAGTCTCCATTAACAGCTATTCACTCTCAGAACCAGAGCGTTATTCACTTCATTGACCAAATGTTCTTCTCTTTCTTTTCTTCTTTCCCTAACAACTGTTTACTACTTTACAATACAGAATGAGACACGATGGGATAGTTCCTTTTCGCCTGGATGATTGCAGTGTGAAAGAAACAATGTACAGGAGAAACACAACAGATTAGTTTGCATCTGAGTAGCAAGAGATATTTAAATCCTAACCTTCTTGAGGATTCCTTACTGCAGTTTAACAATATTGAAAAGCTCAAACCCGTCCAGAACAGAGCAGCTGAATTGAGCAGCAACTCATAACTAATAAAACATCGACAAACATCAATTCCCACCATAACCAAATGCAGTCTGCACCATCCACTAGATGTACTGCAGATATTCACCAAGGCTCCATCAAAGTACATTACAAACTCACAACTTCATCCATCTAAAAGGAAAAGGGCACTAGACAGATGGGAAAGACCTACAACCCACCGACCATCCTGATCTGGAAATATATTGCCATTACTCCAGAATCACTGGGTCAAAATTGTGGATTCCAATTACCTATAATTTAGATCTGCCGACAGCACACAGAAACGATGGTTCAAGATGGAAGCTCATCATCACCTTACCCAGTCAAATCAGGAATGAACAATAAATGCTGACCTGTTCTGGAATAACCACATCCGATGGAGAATGAAAATCATATGCTTTGGTGTTCTGAGGATTCTCTCTTACTGAGATATTTCTGGATTTATTTGAGTGGTATCGAAGATGAGGATTTGCTGTTGTGAAACTGAAACGAAGCATTAATTCAGAATTCGAAGGAGTTGCTTTGTTCCATGTAGCCTGAAGCTTACCGGCCTTTGAAAATGAAAGCAGAAAGCTACATTCACAGTGGAGTGAAAGTATTCACGATTTGAAATATCGAGGCATAATTGGAGGGACGCTGGAGAGAAACTGCGGAAATGTGATGACGATTCAATTACTTGTCTGCCCTGAAAATTCATCAGGGCAACCACACCGGGGGAAAACAATTCAACTGTTCTGAGTCTGGAAAGGGAGTTGCTCAGTTCTCTAACTTGCTGACTCACCAGTGGGTTCACACGGACAAGAAACCATTTAATGGCCCAGAGTATGAAAAAGGCATTAAAAGGGCTCACGAACTGCTGTACCATCAACCTGTTCACGCTGACGAGAAACCATTCAAGTGCTCTCTCAGAGGGAATACATTCAGGCCGTCATTTGATCTCAGTTTACATCTGCGAACTCAGTGGAGAGAGGCCGTTCGTCTGTTCTAAGAATGGGAAAGGATTCTTTCAGTCATTCTGTCTGCTGAGGCACCAGTGAGTTCACACAGAGGAGAGATCATTCGTCCGCTGTGATTTGAAATAATTAATTGATTCCGGCAATCTGCTGAAATACAAGCGTGTTCATACTGGAAAGAGAGCATGCAACTGAATGAATACGATTTGCCTTTGAATTGAAAAGTGAACCAGAATTGACTTTCTGGGTGTACCGCTACACTAAAGAAGGCATTTGCTATATCCACAGCAGAGAACCATTTACTGTCCTTTGGAATTTGGGCTAATATATTACTAGGATCACGAACGTTTGGTTCAGGCAGAACAACAGCATAATTGACTACCTGCTGGTTTTGAACAAACCTCCATTTTCCCGATACACCTGGAATGTTTGCCTTATTGACCGGAAGAATGGGGGCTCCCGCCGGTGATCATCCATAGGGAATTAACACTCCACCCTTCAGGATGGATTCAAAGACTGGAGTAATTCCTTTTCCAGCCTCGGGTTTTAACGAGTTTTGTGTTCTGCAAGGACAATACTGAGACTTCAGGATTATTCTTTTCGTTTCGCAGCTTCGTATGAACCCCACATCAAGTTTGCTTTTTGCCTTGCACTCAGCAGGGACATTCTTAATCTTAAGTGCGAGACATCTACCACAGCTCAATGCCAGGCTACCCTCTTGTCGGGGGTTACCTGGACTGCCCTGTCTGCCTGAGCTAGCCAATTTAGTTTCTCCATATATGTCCTTATATCTGCTTTGAAGCAGATATGCACATTGTCTCTGAAGACACAAGCTTTCGTTTTTTTTGTGCCAGTAGTACCCATGGTCCCAAATCCTGCCACCTGTCACTGGATGTGTTCACCAATGGTACTTCCACATCACAAAGATAGGGTCTACTTGCCTCACAGATATTTTGGATAAGTTTACACTGACTGCACATCTGTGATCATTCTAATAAAATTCGCACAATAACAACTGACCTGGTTCAAACTATCTCCCAAAACAATCCTTCTCATATGATTTGTAAGGGCCAGTGCTGTGCAGTGCCTCATATCTCCAGCAAGTAAATCGGTGTTAATGGGATTAACATGGTTACCTGCTACCGAGGCGAGCGAATCGCTCACTGAACTTATGGCTCTCTGGGTAATCATCACTCATAGCCATGCATCAGGGGTCGTGAGTCGGATTTTACAGCCTGCGCTCATAAATCTACTTTTTGTATTACCTGCAAGCCTGTCGGGGTACTGCACAAATCCGACCCCAGTCTCACTATGAGATCGCCAGCCATCAGATTTAAAGGCAGAATTCCGAGAAATGAAATGAGAATTGGAATGTTTCACCATTACTGGTTTCACACAATAGGGGTGCGGTTAATCTCTCTCGTGTCGCGAATCCTGATGCGTCCATTGCGTCGACTCTCTCAACTGCCGAGATTTAAGGACTGAATATGTTGCCCCTGTATCTACCAAAAAGGTAACTGGTGCACCTTCCACATATAATACATTTTCCCTTGATAATACAATTCGCTTTTTCTTACCAACACCTCAATATCAGGGACCTGAAACATTCGAGTTCCTTTCCAGATAAGGAGTTGTTTTTTTCCCATTCCTTGACTGGTGATATGGTAGTTTACTGGCTTGTAAGTCTGCTATCAGTTCGGTTTAACTTTCCATTTTTTATCTTTCTGTTTGCAATACTGGCCTCTGCAAAGTCAGGTTCTTACTTCTTTGTTTCCCTGTGGTTTTATTGGTTTGGAAATAAATGCTAATTTTCCATTACCATGGACATCACATTATTTTTACAGGTCGCTGCAACGGTCTATGTAGTAAGCTACATTTCCTGCTGGTTTCTGATGTCTCTCCTCACTGTGGAAACTTTCAGCCACATCTTCCAGAGATTTGTCTGCACTTCATTTAATAGAGGCAACTGTATTTCCTGCTCAGAATGTGATCTCTCTGCAATGGAGAGAGGAAAACAGAGTCGGTGACAAAATTGAGATCACTTATGTTCTGTCCAGAATCAACAAAAAACTATCCCGATCTTCCAGTCTCCTGTAGCTTCAACATTACACTGTTTTCCCACCCTTCAGGCTATTTGCCTGTATTCCTGATGAAGGGCTTTTGCCCGAAACGTCGATTTTACTGCTCCTCCGATGCTGCCTGAACTACTGTAAAATTCCAGCCCCACTCTAATCGAGACACTGTGCTCCCAGGCCACTATTCCGGTCTCTGGTTTGCTGCAGTGCTCCTTCAAGGAATAAAACAAGCTGGAAGACCTGCAACTCATTTTCTACAGACAGACCATGCAAACGTTAGGTCCCAACATCGAGTTCAATCATTTTTGAACCCGTCCGCCCTCTTCCACATTCTTCACCCATCTTTCCATCCCGACAGTTCCGATGACAGATCATTGGACTCGAAATGTTAACTTTCCTTTCTCATGAGATATGGACACGAGCTGCTGATTTTGTTCAGACCTTTTGGCTTTACTTCAGGGAACTTTGCTTGTCCGTTGTATTCGCCAGACTGCTGGAAGCTTCTGATTGAAGGATGAGATATTCAGAGGATATGACAGGAATCGCAAGGGCTGGACCATTTCCATTGTGAAGGTAAACGAGCTCGGTTGGGGGATGTCTATCGAAGAGCAGAGGAAGCTCTTTGACTAACCAATTAACGTGCACATTTTATGAAGAGGATAGATATGTATGAGAGGGATCAGCCTGTATTTGGAAGGAATAGAGTGACATAAATGAAATACAGGAGACGAGGTGTTTTGAGGAGAATTTGCAAGAATGCTTTCACCAGTCGAGTGTTGCTTATCTGGAAATCATTATCTGAGCTTGTGGTAAAGCTACGTGTCATGAGAACGTTCCAGCAGTCTGTAGCCGAACACTTGAAGAGCTAGAGCACACGTGGATAAGGAACAGGTACTGGAAAGTGTGACCAGGACAGACAGACGCGAGACGGGTGTCCTGAACGCAATGAGTCAAAGACAAATTTGTGTGCTAAAAGGCGGCTGCGAGCACACAAATTTGTCTTTGATTCATTGCGTTCAGGACACCCATCTCGCTATGTGGCGCAATGGATAGCGCGTTGGCCTTCTATGTCGTTGCTCAGGTTGCAATTCAAAAGTTGTGCGTTCGAGTCCCATCAAAGTCGAACTTTGGTTTATGGTTTGGAAGGTGGTCAGAGCAGACTCGGCTGCTCATCTGCAAAACCAACAGTATTCGTGCAGAAACCCAACTGTCTCGAAACGGAACATTTTCCTCTCACAAGTTTAAATTTTCGATGTCTATTTATGATAGAGATCAATAAACATCTGTTAGTCAGTAGGCAACACGATGATGTGTATCGGCTGGAAAAAAGACACAGAATTGTTGTGTCAGCCATGATGATATTGAATCATGGAGCGGGGCGAGATCAGTATTAACAATGGGCTCCTTTGTGTCTGTGCCATTTCTGATCCAGATTTTTAAACAATCATAATAATAACAATATGAATTAAACACCACGAAATAATTTGGTCTCACCTCCACATCCCTTCCCTTCCAGCTGGAATAGACATCTCTTGTTTCAGCTTTAGATCAGACAGCGGAGGGTTCTGACAAGTTCTCCTTCAGGCTGAATGTTGCTTCGCTTGGGTTTCAAAGCGGACACCTGGAGCAAGCAATTGCATGGATTCAGGGGATTCAGGGGCAGATTTCCCCTTTGCTGGGCTGGAATTCTGGCCAAGGTAATGAACGTGAAGTTCTGACATTTTGATCCTTACTCTGGATTCTTGCGACTTCAGCAATTAAATTGGAATTCACGTTGCCCTTGCATAACATTATTCAATCTTCACTGATTATAAAAATTACGCACCGTCCTCGTGGGTGCAGTATGCTGAATATTGTTGTCGTTGTGTGCAGTGTGGGTCGATGTGTCATATGAACATGACGATGGAAGTTGGTGAAATTTCAGTGAATCGAATTCCCTGAAGAAGTGAAGCCGATCGAAGGAAAACCCCAGTCCAGTGGCGACATAACATATCCAGTGATCAACGCAGGACACCACGGTAAACGTACGCAGCATTCATTAAAGTCGATTATCGCCACAATTTTCAATGCCACATTTTCATCACATTTCCGGGACATTATTGTAATCTCTAAGCTCTCACATTCTATAGGAAGAACATTCAAATGGCCGACTATCCATTACTAATGTCCTGAATTCACACACACACACACGCATATATGCGCATATTTATATATCCACACAGATATAAATGTATGTGCGCATGCATGTATATGTCTGTGCATATATATTTAAAAGTTGCAAAAGAACGTTGAGTAAAACAGCATTCATTCAAAAAAATATGATTTCTTGGAGTGCTCTATCCTTAGGAAATGCCTCAGTTACTTAAGACCAGCCATAAATACTCCCTGAGTGATTATCCAACACTCAATAGAGATACAGAGGTGATTTTTGCAAAAAATGACGTGTTTCATACCGCTGATCCTGCGCTGTATTAAATTCTGGAATGGATGTTTAGCTCTTTTCATATTACTGATTTTGCTGCAAGCTCGCACAGGCCATTAAAGCAATTTACAAAATATTAGATTTATCTCATTGGACATTTTGACTGTTATCAGAAAAACTGGAATCGAAACGATAACGATGTTTTTAAGTATTGCTGTGAAGATTACAGAATTGCAGTAGGAATATTTTTCGTGTCTTGTTAATAGATATTTTGGGGGAAGATGAATGAGCAGCATATGGACTCACTCCCTTCTCTGTGATTGCAGCCAAATGTTCCAATGCAACACATCAAAGGATAAAGGTGCATTACATTGGCAGGTCATTTCCCACTCACGATAGTATAGTTTCACTTTGATTATCGCCATCGTCCAAAGTATTAGCTGAGTTGGGAGATCATGATCCTGAGGGTATGCTGAGACATTGCGAGAATTAATCCCACACTGTTGGCTTCACTTTATATCATAAAACAGTTATGCAGCGGACTGAGCTTACCGGCTTCCCTTTCATGCTCAGTTTTTTGTACAATTTATAGAAGTTCACGTGGAACAAGCTGCTGAACCTTTCCTCACAATCAGCACATTCTGTACTTAGTCGTACTCAGTTGCAGGTGTTATGAAGTTTCTTTCCAATTAACTTTAACCAATTACAGAGTGTGCACGTAACGCGTACCCATCATGGCCGCCCAGACTCCCTGTCACGGTGAAATTCATTCCTTGCATGTCTGCACGCGTCTTCACAAATATATTAGGAACAGATTCTCAATAATCTTTCCAGCGAAAAAGTAATCATTTTCGAATTCAACTGCTGTAGAAGGAAAAGGATAACTTTCCAAACTTCTCTTTATCATTCATCGCTGGTTTTGAAGTTCTAAAGTCTTGATATAGATCCATCCGAATGAAGGAATTTCCCTCCTGTTTACTCTCACCAAATTCTCATCGCCTGGAAACCTTCCATACGGACACAACTCAGTTTTACCTGGTGTCACGCCACATGATCTATTCGTTTTGTCCCATGAAACCTCGCCTTGTCTTTTCAAATGGCATTACCTCTAACTACATCGATGGCTTCCTTTCCATTTGTTTGTTTCCAAGGAAACGTTGTCCATTTTTCCTGGCGTCTTTTCATTCCAGTCATCACCATCCATGTCTTTTATTATCTCTTTATATCCCAGTATAGTCCATGTTGGGAAAGGATGCTGGGTCCAATGCAACACATTAAAACCCGGTCTGATGCTGTGTACTGCCATTACCAATGTAGGGAAAATAGGAGATAGTTCAGGCAAAAGCGAATCCGTTGGTTGTCGCGTAATGGTTCAATCCCTGACTGGGAAGTGACTGTTTTTCCTCACTTTTCTCCCTGGTCTGAACATTTGCTAAAGCAACACACTAACGGAACATAGAATGCTTACAGTTCAGAAACTGGCTATTCAATGCAACCAATGCACACCAATCCTCCACGGAGTAACCCTCACGGAACAATTCCTTACCCTTTTTCTCTTCATTTGCGCCTGAAGTAGGCACCTTACTGACAGTCAACCCAGTTGTAGGCAAATCATATCTCTGGCGCTGTGAGGCAGCAGTGATAACCAGTGAGCCACCTGATGGCCCTGTACAATATTGCAAGCCACATGTGGACGCGTTTGTAATGTGATTCCAGTCAAAGATGCTCTACTTTGTTGTTGCCCTTACCAGGAACAATAAATTCTGATTCCCTGACCAAGAAATGAATCCAAACCACAGCGGTGAAAGTGCTGCATCGGAACCACTGGTCGACCAGGAAGGACGGCATGTGCAATTGTGTCTTCTCTTAACAGCATAGCTTTCTTTTCCTGTGAAGAGACATTTATCTCGAAAAAGAATGTTCGTGACACCGTGCTTTTACAACACAGAATAATACATCATGTCAGCACCAGTCATCAAACATCCATCCATTCTCCTTTCCAGTTACCACTACTTGGCCCACAGCCACAGTATTGGGCGGCACGGTGGGTTCAATTCCTGACTCAGGCGACAAACTGTGTGGAGTTTGCACGTTCTCCCCGTGTCTGCGTGGGTTTGCTCCGGTTTCCTCCCACAGTCCGAAGATGTGCAGGTCAGGTGAATTGGCCATGCGAAGTTGCCCGTAGTGTGAGGTAAGGGGTATGGGTGGGTTGCGGGTCGGTGTGGACTTGTTGGGCCGAAGGGCCTGTTTCTACACTATAAGTAATCTAATCTAGCCTGACGTCTGAAATATTCATCCCAATGAGACTTTCCATGCGAAGTTTTAATTTCAAATGAACCAGCGATAGAGACTGAAGTCAGATACCGTCACGTTTGTTCATGACCTGAGAGAGAACTGAATCTCATTTTGACCCATAAATGGAACTATACAGACATCTTTTGAGAGTGACAAAGGCCTCAGGACATCCCAACTAACATAAAATGAAGAATTGAACCGTTTGGCCTCTTCTTTCTTCATTACTAGATTTAAAACCCAATTCTGTTGACATAAGCAGAAGGGTAAACTGGCAGGAGGCTGTCCTTCGAAGACTGCCCCAATCGTGAATATTTGGTATGTTCAAACCGTCGATGTCTCCACCTGTGAGGCAGACTGGCTAGCTGTGCTCTTCCAGCCTCTGACCGGTTTAATTTGGATTCCAGCACATTCCTGTCTCTACATAAGGAACAGAAGCACACAGCCGCATCCCTGTAAGTTTTCGTCCCCCGCTGAGTCACGTTTTTCTTCCTGCCAAACGAAGGCATTCTTCGCATCAGATGCTTGTCATCCACATGGTCCTCAGAGGAAAAACACGGATGTGGACTTCCAAACTGAAACAGATGAGGCCTGGTCTGGTAAAAAAAAATGACTTTCAGCTTTTCCTTCAAAAATAAGTCCTAACAACACACACAACGCACCTTCGGATGCTTGTTGCAAAGTTACAAGGAAATTCAGCAAGGCTGCCGTGAGAATGGAAGTTAAAACCCCTGGTTTACAAAACCAGCCTCGAACCACTGAGTTATAGAAGAACTAAATTCTGAGTCGTTTTGAGTCTGACAAAAGATGATGACCTCGAGCAGAACAAATTCGTTCAAATCAGTTTTGTGATGCAAACTTGGTTTTATGTGACAAAATACGCCCTGAAACCCATTCTTTGATCTCTTGTTTGATGTCACACTTTGTCAGCTTCCCAAGTTCTCATAATGGAACATCGATCAACATTTGTTTAACCTCCCAGTAGACTAAAATCGTTGACGTTTCTATTATGATTTTGGTGCTAGCCAGTCACATCCTGAAAATGGCAACAGGAGTGTTTCAGATGGGAAAGAAAGCAAATGGAACACTGACCTTCATCGGTCACAACGTTGGGTATCGTGGTTTGCATCTGATGTTGTAATTGTATAAAACGTTTGTTTGGCCACATTTGGAGTACTGTGTACAGTTCTCATCTCAAAATAAGAAGGATTTGGAGGATTTGGAGAGGGTACAAAAAGGGTTTATCAGCACGTTACCTGTATTGTGTTTTTAAAGGTGTGTTAGGTGTTAAGAGGAAATTAAACAAAGATGGATTGCTTTGTGAGAGTATCAGAGGCTGACAGGCGTCCAGGTACAGGAAGATAACGCTAGGACAGGGATAGATAATGTGGATAGTCAGAATCTCTTTTCCAATGTGTAAGTTTCAAATACTAGAGCGCAGAGGTTTAAGGTGAGAAAGAGAAAGTTTAAATGATGTGTGTGAGGCAAGATTTTTTTTTTCAGAGAGTGCAAGTTGCCAAGCGAGGTCTTGAAACAGAAATGTGAGTAAAGTTTTGAAGTGGCATTTAGACAGAAACATGAACAGGCAGGGAATAGAGGGATATGGACCATGTACATTCAGATGGGATGAGTTGAGAATAGCATCATGGTGGGCCGAAGGGTCTATTGCTATGTTGCACTGTTCTATTTTCTAACTTCCCAGCATTTAACCGATCAAAGCACTTCAGAATCTTGCGTGTTTCATTCAGTTTCTCTCTCATTTTTCTTAACTTTAATTGGTTCATTCTCAATCTACTCCACTTCTTATTATAAAATCCCTCCATTCCCAATATCATCCGAGTGAACATTATCTGGCCTGCCTCTGATACAGCAATACCTTTCATTCGGGCACACATACTGTTCATAATATTCTAAGTGTAGTCTGACTTGTACCTTGCATCGTTTTAGTAAGACCTCCCTATATTTAGGCTCCATTCCCTCTGTAAAAAATGGCAGCATTTGATTTGCCTTCTCTATTACTTGAAGACCCTGTAAGCTACTTTTTCTTCTGATTGATAAACAAGAACTGGCACAAATCTTTATGTTTCCAGTCTAAAAACAAGTACTGTTAGCCTGACAGAAAGTCAGGAGCATGTTGCCATGAGTGAGAAACAACATATCAATAAGAAGTAACTGGACTCTTAGAAACAAATTTTATAAAAGAGAATTTGTTTTTGAGCCTGTTGGATTTTATTTGTTGGTGTGAATATAAATTACAGAATAGATAAGGGTGTGTTGGGGGTGGGTGTTGGTACGGAGGATATGGTATATTTGAATTTTCAGAAGCCTTTGTGCGAGTTTCAAAAAGGGTTAAAAAATAACTTGGTAGAGAATAGGGCCCCTTAAAGATCAATAAGGTCACCTATGTGTGGAACCAGAGGAGATGGGTGAGATCCTAAACAAAAAAAAAGTCTTGTCAGTATTTACTCTAGACAAAGACACGGAAACTCGGTAACTTTGGCGAAATAAATTGCCATGTCTTGGAAAGAATCCTCAACAGAGAAGAGAAAGTACTGGAATATTAAAACAAGTAAAGTTAGATCAATCCTCAGTAGCCCATTAGGTCAGTCTGAGAATATTGTGGGAAGCTAGGGAAGAGATTGCATTGTCCCTTACAGAGATAATTATATTATCAACCGATACAGTGAGGTGTTGGAAGACTGGAGGTTGGCTAATGCTGTTCCAGCACTTAAGGGTTGCAGGGAAAGCCATGAAATTGCAGCTTCTTGAGCCCAGTGATGGGGAAGTTGTTGGAGGAGATTCTGAGAGAAAGGAACTACATATATTTGGAAAGGCAAGGGCTGATTAGGAATGGTCAGCATGGCTTTGTGAGTGGAAAACCGTGTTTCACAAACCGGATTGACTCTTCGTGGAGGTGGCCAAGAGATAGGTAAAGACAGAGCAGTCAGCGTTGTCTACATGGACTTCAGCAAAGCATTTGACAAGGTTCCAAGGGTTATTGAACATCTAGTCAAGACGAAGAACAACGCTTACATAAGGTTGAGGATGCAAGGATCGTTAGATCTCTATAGGGTTATATGGGGGTGGCACGATGCCTAAGTGGTTAGCACGGCTGCCATTCAGCACCAGGGAACCGATTTCGACTCCAGTCCCGGGAGACAGTCTGTGTGGACTTTACACGTTCTCCCCAGGTCTGCGTGGGATTCCTCCAGGTTCTCCAGTTTCCATCCACTGTCCAACGATGTGCAGATTAGGTGAATGTTTTTTGGAGGATGTCCTTCAGACTGTCCGTATGGAGTTGTTGAGCCAAATGGCATATTTCCACACTCTGGGGACTCACGGAAGGTAGCCAGGAAGGAACTGAAGAATGGAGTTAGGACAGCTAGAATGGAACATGAAAAAGCTTTGTTGGGAAGGATTATAGAAAACTATAAGGCAATCTCCACTTATGTGAGGAACAAGAGGATGGTCAGCGTGATGGTAGGGCCGGTCAGGGATAGTGGAGGGAACATGTGCCTGGAGTCACAGAAGGTAGGGAAACTCCTTCATGAATACTATGCTTCGGTATTCACTGCTGAGAGGGACCTTGTCATTTGTGAGGACAGCGTGAAAAGGACTGATATATGTGAACAGGTTGATGTTAAGAAGGAGACTGTGCTGAGAATTGTGTAAAACATAAAGATAGATACGTCAGTTGGACCAGACGAGATATGCCCAAAGTTACTACAGGAAGCGAGGGAAAGGATTGCTGTGTCTTTGGCAATGATCTTTGTACCCTCACAGTCCACCGAAGTCGTACCAGATGATTGGATGATGGCAAATGTCACTCCATTTTTCAAGAAAGGGAATAGGGATAATTCTGGGAATTACAGACCTCACTTTCTTATGTCTGTGGTATGCAAATTTTTGGAGAGGGCTCTGAGACAGCGGATTTATACCTATGTAGAAAACCATAGTTTGATGAGAGATAGTCTGCAGGGCTTTGTAAGGAACAGGTCATGCCTCACAAATCTTATTGAATCCTGCGAGAATGTGACAAAACACCTTTACGGCTCATTCAGAATAAAACAGACGCATAGGATACAGGAAATCTGTCTGTCTAGATATAGAATTCCGGGCTCATAGAAGACAGAGGATAATGATAGATAAGAAGCATTCAGCATGGAGCTCGGTGATCAGTGGTGTTCTGCAGGGATCGATTGCAGGAACTCTGCTCTTTGTGAATTTTTTTTATAAACTACTTGGATGCGGTTGTGGAAGTCTGGGTTAGTAATTTTGCCAATGACATGGAGGTTGCTGGAGTGGTGGATAGTGTGGCCGTCTGTTGTGGGTTGCAGCAGGATATTGTCAGGATGCGGAGCTGGGCTGAGAAGTGGCAGATAAGTTTAATCTGTAAA
This sequence comes from Hemiscyllium ocellatum, assembly GCF_020745735.1. Taxonomy (NCBI): domain Eukaryota; kingdom Metazoa; phylum Chordata; class Chondrichthyes; order Orectolobiformes; family Hemiscylliidae; genus Hemiscyllium; species Hemiscyllium ocellatum. The sequence continues at coordinate 264,468 of NW_026867957.1, read as the reverse complement.
AGTGTGAAATGATTCATTTTGGAAGGTCGAACTTGAATGCAGAATACAGGATTAAAGGCAGAATAGTTGGTAGTGTTGTGGAACAGAGAGATCTTGGGTTCCACGTCCGTCGATCCCTCAAAGTTGCCACCCAAGCTGATATGTTTGTTAAGAAGGAATATATTGTGTTGACTTTCAGTTGCTGGGGGATTGAGTTTTCAAGCCGTGAGGTTATGCTGCAGCTCATTTGGAATATTGTGTTCAGTTCTGATCCCCTCATTACAGGGAGGCAGCTTTAGGTCGGGTAAATTGGAGATTTACCGGAATGCTGCCTATGCTGGAGAGCATGTCTTATGAAGAAATGTTCAGTGAGGTAAGCCTTTTGTCATTGAAGTGAAGAGGGGTGATGGGCGACTTGGTAGAGGTGAACAAGATGATGTGAGACATAGACAGAGTGAGTAGTGTGAGACGTCTTTATACCATGGCATAAATGTTTACTGAGAGTGGCTATAAATAATTTTAAGATGATTGGTGGATGGGTAAGGAGAAATTTCAGAGATAGGTTCTTTACACAAAAAGCGTTGAATCGTTGGAATGTACTGCCAGCAGTGGTAGGAGAGACAGATACATGAGGGATATTCAAGGGACTCTTGGATAGGCACATGGATGGCAGTAAAATGAAGGGTAAGTAAGTTAATTAGATCTCACAGACGGATAAAAAGTTGGCATGGCATCATGACCGAAGGGTCTTGTACTATACTGTTCTGTGTTCTACGTTCCATGTGGTAAACTGGGTAATAAGCCTAGATGATTGTAAAAGGAAATGGCATTCAGGAGGAGCGAGGCAACTGGATAGAAAATTGGCTTGACGGACGGAGACAGATGGTGGTGGGAGACATGTTGTTTTTCTGATTGGAGGCATGTGACCAGCGGTGTGGTGGGTCCCCTGTTGTTTGTCATTTGGATAAATGGTTTGGATGGGAATATTGGTTTCCTGGTAAGTACGTTTTTTGGGTGACATAAAATTGGTGGTAAATTGGATAGTGAAGAGGGTTATCTATGAAACAACAGGATGGGAGGTACTGCTGGGATAGTGAGCTGAAGAATAGCAGATGGTGTTCAATTAGATAAATGTGAAGTGTTCCATTTTGGTGAAACAGACCAGGGTGGGACTTGTGCAGCTAATGTTCACGCCCTGTGTAGTGTTGTCAGTCAGTGACCAGGGATGCAGGTTCACAATTCCTTGCGAGTGGCGACATTGGTAGACAGGCTGGTGAAGCAGCTGTTTGTGATGGTTACCTTCATAGGGCAAAGCATTGAGAGTAGGAGTTGGAATGTCATGTTGTGGCTGTACAAGACATTGTTGCAGCCTCCATAAATGCATTGTTGATCAGTAGGAAAAATTCATCAGGTTCACTTAGTACTTTTAGGGAAGGACATCTGACATTCTAACCTGGTCTGGCCTACATTTGAATCCAGACCCACAGCAATATGGCTGACTCTGATCTGCCCTCTGGGTAATTAGCAGTGGGGCAAAGAATGGGTCCAATCAGTGTCACCCTCATCCCATAAATGAATAAATAAAGATGCATATATCTCTCCCTACCTCTGCAAAACCCTCCAGCTGCAGCAATCCGTCCTGGCTTTGTAGCACTGTTCAGGCTCGGATCACTCTCTGTAACACTCTCACCACCTTCAGCACCTTCCCCTCTTCTGTTCTTATCGTGTCATTAAACCCTGACAAAAATTCCTCTTCCCACTGTCCTCTCCCCTGCTAGCAGATCCTTTGCAATCCCTTTAACACTTACTGCTTCAACTCTCTCTCATTTCAGGATTTTAAGTACTTTGTGGTAATCGTCTAAGCTTCATAATTTGATATGATCCATTTTGTCCTGAGTGAGGGATGGGTGGGAATTCTTTGTTGGGGATTTTGTCTGTTTCAATGGAATGTCCTTTTGTTGAGTGTTTTCCACTGTTCATTCAAATGTTTTCCTCTGTTCATTTGCAGACACATGTTTCGCCTGTTTACCTTGGTCAGTTCTCCTCTCAAACTCATGTAATTGGCTGTTTTTGTTTCTCGATGTAACTTGTCCTTTCTGTGATTCACTTTAAAATTTTATATTACTTTAAACGGCACTTTACACAATTTCCCAGAAGATCTCCCCAGGTGACATTACTCACTAAGTTTCATGGCACAACGTTGGCTCTGAGGTAGTTACGTCTCTTGCCAGTTGCACAATATGTTATTCAAAGAAAAACTCAAAAAAATTCTACAATCTCCTATTTGAATATCACTCTTGTCAGTGTGATTGTCAAGATTATATGAACTTTGAAGTTTCACTAAATTATCACAGTCTTTATTAAAAATTTCGATGGGTTCCTCTTTAATGCAATGATGAGCAATGAAATGTTGTCAAGTGGCCTAAAACTGTTCTGGTGCTTGTGTCCTTCGCAAGTAGTAGCCAAAATTTACATTCAGACTGACTCGACTTCATGGTCTGGGCACAAATGCTTTCTTTGTAATGCCTTTGATACCCATTATTGTTAGCGTTACCCATTTTTCCTGAGTTTCTGCAAGGTTGTGAACCATTGAATATTTATGTCCACCTTTTGTTCGCCCTGAAACATGTCTCCCTGGTGTCTAAATCTCTTTTATGTCTGTGGCACAAATCAGACCACCTTGCTGCAGAGAGTTTTTCCATTCCAAAAAAAAAACATAATTTACTCTTTCCCGCAATTTCCTGTCACAAATCGATTCGCTGATGTACGGTTTTCGTCAAAATTTGTCCCTTCCTCTTCCTATCTCCTTGTCTTCAGCCACATTCCCATGCTGTTCACATGCGTCATCTTTTCTATTTGGATTTGGAAAGCTCCTTTCATCTGAACCTTCTGTCAGTTTAAACGCCTGTCCATAAACCTACCGACATGATTGGCCAGGACACTGTTCCCAGCTCAGTTCCGGTGGGACCCCAGCTTAATGGATTTTATTTTAAAATCAGGTATGGGATGTGGGTGTCTCTGGTTGACCAGCTTTTCTTGCCCAGCCCTAGCTGCCCTTACGCTGAGTAACTTGCTCGGCCATTTCAGAGGGTAATTGAGAGGCAATCACTTTGCTGTGACTATGTCGCGCAGACCACGTGAGAATGGGCAGATGTCCTTCTCTGAATGACAAGTGCTTGGATTTATTGTACATCAGTAATGGTATTTATAGATTGTCAATTACTATTTTGAACATAATTTATTTCAAATTCGACTATTTCAGACGATGTGGTTCAAACCTGCCTCTCCAGAACATTAGCTGAGGTTTGGGATACATTCTCTAGCAACAATGTCGCTCGGACATTACTTCGTCTGCTCACAGGCTATTTATCCCTGAACACTGATACCAATGTGTCATGAAGCTAAACCTGTTTTTTCCTACATGATTGATCCTGATTTCTTCCTGCACTCTGATGATATCACTCAGTCTCTCTTCATGTGGTATGCCTCACTGTGTGGGTCTAATTGCTGCTCCTGTCAGCGTCTCTCACTCTTGTAGCTACTCCAGATCCTGAGCCAACAGGATTCTCCTCTCCAGAGAGACGCACAGGCCAGGGATGGAGACTGGGATTTTCCAGATCTCTGTGGGACACGGTACTATTCTCCATGTGTGACCCTCACTTCATTAGACTAAGTTCCCATTCTGTCTATTTCTCTGTCCTGTAGGAACTCAGGAATTTCCTGACTCAATAGATTTCCCAGCCGTTGGGTGTCTTATCCATCACCACATTGAAGATGGTTGGTCAGCCAGAGAGGCAAAGCGCAGAGAGATCTGGAGCCTTCAATAAATCCTGCAGTGAGATAAGATAACTCACCATGCACAGAGCAGAGAGCAGAGAGCAGCGAGAGGGCTCCAAACATCAGCTAACAGTGCTGGAGGTGGAGCAGTGTACAGACACACACCAGGTTCAATCACCACGTCTACTGTAAGTTTTGTTGTTCTGAGACAGTATCGGGAGTGTCACAGTTATCAATCCAGGCCTGTGCTGTCTTAGTGAGCACCAGCATAACAGAGGGGAAAGCAGACTTCCCATGAGTGAGTGGTAATGCTGCCTCGGATCTTTGTGTTCTGTGTTCCCCCTCCAACACTGTACATATACCATGTCTCGTGGACCAGTTTCTTCAATAATTTGTAACTCCTATAACAGTTCTTGTCCCTGTAACCTCCATTTCCCTATGGTCCCTCCCCATATTTGAAATGTACTGTATTTCAAACTATTATCCCTATCTCTCTAACTTTCTCCAGTGTCTACATCATGTTTTATCTCCATAGTCGCCTCCTCCAATAACTAGAGACAGAGGCATACAGCATGGAAACGGTTCCATCCATCCAACTAGTCCATGCTGATCACTGTTCATGAGCGATTCGTATTTGCATGTGTTTGGTCCACATCCCGTCAAATCTTCTCTTCTCCATGTATCTGCCCAAATGTCTTTTCCATGTTGGAATTTTACTTTTCACTACTCCTTCCCCAGAGACTCATTCCATACGTGCACCATCCTTTGTGTGGAAATGTTCTCCTCTGGTCGCTTTTAAGTATTTCCCCTCTTACATCATATTTCTGCGCTCAAATTATGGCTTCCCCTAACCTGAAGTAGAGACCTTCACTATTCACCCGATGTATACTCCTCATGGTTTTATAAACATTTATAAGGTCACCCCTCAGCCTCCTCCGCCCAAGGGAAATACGAAGGACCATGATACAAATACCTCTGCCACGGTCCCCGCTGTGACTTTGCCACAACTTGTTCAGGACCTTGGGCGTTCTCTACCATTGTGTTCTAAGATCTCTAGCACCACCTCTTCTGTAACGGGGACTCTTTTCAAGACATCATTGTTTCTCTCCCTTTGCTTCTTAGTCTTTGTCCACAGTATGTTCTCACATGGAATATTCATTTCAGGTCGTGCCCATCTCCTGTGGTTCCAAGCATGGATGGCCTTCTTGATCTTTGAGGGCCCCTATTGTCTCTCTATTTGCTTTTTTGTACTTGTGTGCTATAGAATCTCTTTGGATTCTACTTAACCTCATCTGCCATAGCTATCTCATCACCCTGTTTTGCTTTCCAGCTTCTCCAGCCTCTCTGTTTCTGTCAAACCCTCCAGTATCAGCGACATCTTTGTCAATCTTTGCTCCTTTTGCAGTTTCGTAAAATGCTTCCTGAATCAGGAGGATCAGAATTCTACACAATACTCCAACTGGAGACACAGCAATGTCTTGTACAGCCGTATCATGATGTGTCAACTCAGGTACTTAATGCTCTGACCCATGAGGGCAAGTGTGCCTAATCCCCGCCCTGTCTACCAGTGACGCCACTTCCACGGAACAATGGAACTGCATCCCTTGGTCTCTCTCCGTTCGACAACACTGCCTAGAGCACTGCCATTAACTGTGTTAGTCCTCCCTGGTTTATCTTAACAAAATCCAACACCTGAATTTAACTCCCATCTTTCATTTCTTGACCCACTGGCTCAGTTGATTAAGATCACCTTTGATAACTGTATTCACTGCCAACTATAACAAGTATTTTACTATCCACAAACTTGCAAACAATAATTCATATATTCTCGTTTATATCAATAATGTACATGTGTGGGCCCTGCACTGATCCTTATGGCACACCATTGATCAGACTCCCCCAGTCTGCACAACAACCCTCTCCCACAATCCTCTGTCTCCTACTGTTAAGCCAATTTTGTGTCCGTTTGTCTCGCTCTCCCTGATCACATGTAATGTAAACTTACTAACCAGTGCACCACGATAAATTCTGTCAAAGGTCTTGCTGAAGTCAGTATAGACAACGTGTACTACTCTGCCTTCATCCATCTCCTTGGTCACCTCTTCAACAAACTCTATCAAGTTTGAGAGACACTCCTTTGTACGCACAAAGCGGTGCTGACTATCCCTAATCAATCGTTGCCTTTCCAAATGCATGTAACTCCTGTACCGCGGAATCGCTTCCAACAACATTGGCACCACTGACATCAAGCTAATTGGTGTTTATGTCCGTGGCTTTCCCTCGCAGCCTTTCCTAAATACTGGCACAACATTAGCCACCCTCCCGCTCCCAGCTCACCACCCGTGGTTTTCAGTGATAGAAATATCTTTGTAAGTTTCTTCCCTACCTTACCCCAATGTCCTGGGATCTACTTGATTAGTTCACAGGGAGTTGTTTAATTTTAATGCGTTTTAAAATCTTCAGCACTTCCTGTTCTCCAAAGTGGACTCTTTGAATACATCACTGTTTATTTCCCAGCTTCCCCAGTATTTTTTCCATAGTAAGGTCTGACTTGAAATTTTTGTTTCAGATGGCACCCATTTCCTGTGGGTTCACACATGGATGGCTTCATTGATCTTTAAGGGGTCACATTCTGTCTCGAGTTAATCTTCTGTTGTTAATATACTTGTAGAATCTCTTTGGATTTACCCGAACCTTATCTGCCAAAGCTCTGTCAGTTTCCCTTGGGCCCTCATGATTTCCCTCTGAAGAATATTACTATAACCACAATGTTCTTCAAGGGATTGACATAATCCATCTGGCTGTATATGAAATGAGCCCCCTTTTGTCTTGACCAGAACCTCAATATCCCCAGTCATCCAATTTTTCCCACTTGTGTCAGCATTGTTCTTCACACCAACAGGAATATGCTGCCCCATAAATCTTAATTTATCTCTCTTTTGAAAGAATCCCACTTGCCCGACGTCCCTTTACTTCCAAATAGCCTCCATGAATCAACTTTTGGACAGTCTTGCCTCATACCTTCTGGACTGGGGCAAGGCCATTTTTGATCTTTAACTTGTGGACCAGGCCTGTCCTTTTCCATTGCTATTTTCAAACTAATAGATTTGTGGTGACTTTGTCAAAGTGCTCCCCATAAACACTTCAGACCCTTTCTCGCCCTTGTTTCCCGAAGGGAGGTCAGGTTTCATCCCTTTCTCCAGTCGGACCAGTTACATACTGACTGAGACAGTTTTCTTGAACACACTGAACAAATCCCTCCCATCCAATCTGTGAACATTATGGCAGTCCCAGTCTAGGTTTAAAATGTGTTCATCGGGATGAAGGGGGGCTTATGCTCGAAACGTCGAATTTCCTATTCCTGAGATGCTGCCTAACCTGCTGTGCTTTTACCAGCAACACATTTTCAGCTGTGATCTCCAGCATCTGCAGACCTTATTTTTTGCCCAGTCTAGGTTTAGAAAGTTAAACTCCCGGACCATTACAACCCTATTTTTCTTACAGATATCAGATCTCCGACGTATTTGCTGCTCAATTTCCCGCTGAGTACTGCGGGCCTGTAATACAGTCATATCAAACTGATTATTCATTCTTATTTTTCAGTTCTACTAATACAGCTTCACTGGGTGATCCCCAGGAATATCCTCTCTCAGTGCTGCAGTGATGTTTTCACTTATCAAAAACTCCACTCCCCCTACTCTCTTGCCTCCCCTTCTATCCTTCCTGTTGAATCTGTCCTCTGGAACAATGATCTGCGACTCCTGTCCCTCCCTCAGCTGTGTTTCTGTAATTGCTGTGATTTCCTAGTCCCATGTTCCCATCCATGCCGTGTGTTCATCTGCCTTACCTGTCAGGCATTTCACATCAAAGTAAATGCAGTTTAATTGATGCATATTCCCTCATTGCCGCTGTGCTCTTGCCTGTTTATCAATTGAAATTACTCTGTTGAAATTCTGTCCCAGCCTCAATCTTCAGATTGTAGCCTGAGTCCATCCCCCTCACTGTGGACAACACCCTCGCCTTTCATGCCATCTGCAAACCTAATAATGATACCTTCTGCTTTCACATCAGAGTTATTAATGCCCATAATGTACAGCAATGGCTTCTGCACAGATCCCTTTGTTACACCCACTGGACAAAGGCTTTCAATCACAAAACTAACCCTCCAACAATTTTGGATCAAATTTGCCAACTTGGCTTTGATACCATGGTCTCTTCCCTTCTGGACTAGCCTTCCACGTGGGACCTTGTCAAAGGCCTTAATGAATTCCATGTGAACCATAACATTTGTACGGCCCTCATCAATATCTTCAATCGAGATTTCAAAGAAATCTCAGTTGATTTCATCAGATATTATCTTACTCTTACAAATCCATGCAGAATATCACTTATCGATCCCTGCCTTTCCAGTTATTGATCCATCCTGTCCCTCAGAATTGTTCCCAATTCCTCGCCCCCCCCCCCCCACCACTGCAGTCAGACTATCTGCTCTGTAATTGCCTGGCCTATACCTACTGCCTTTCTTGAACAAAGGAACCACATTTGCCATCCTCCAGACATTCGAAACTTCACCTGTGGCCAGAAAAGTATTAAATATATCCACCAGGGCCCCAGCAATTTCCTCCCTTACCTCCCATAGCAGCCTGGGATACATTTCATTGAGCACTGGGGAGTTCTCCACCTTTATGCCTGTGAAAATATTTAATACCTCCTCCTTATTGATCTTAACATGTTCTGAAAACTTACTATCCCTACTGAAATCCCCGGCCACAATGCCTTTCTCCTGTGTGAATACCAATGGGAAGTATTCATTTGAAGACGTCACCTACTTCCTCTGGCTCCATGCACAGATTGTCCCTTTGGTTTCTCACGGGCCTCCCTCTTTCGCTGGGAATCCACTTATGCTCACGATGCTCATAAAATACCTGTGGTTTTTCCGTAATCGTATCTGCCAAACATATTTCTTAACCATTGTTTGTCCCTCATTTTCCACAAAGCCACTCGCACTCTCTATACTTGTAAAGGGCTTCACCTGATTTTATTGCACTGTATTTTCTTTATCAAAATCACGATATCACTTGATCAATATTCGTTGGACTTGATGCCTTTACTATTCACTCTTCAAGGAGCACACTGGCTCTGCATTCTCACTGCATCACTTTAAAATACTCCCCTTTCCTAATATGGACCCAACTGTAGATAGTTCTCCCAATATATGTTTGTCAGATCCTCTCTAATGATCGCAACACTGATGGGAGACCCAGTTGTGTGGGTGACAGGCAGGAGGTTGTGTGGCTGCAGAAGGGACTCCAGGATGGTGTGCTGCCTCCTGGGTGCCAGGCCAAGGATGTCTCTGAGCGGTTACTGAACATTCAGAAGGGGAGGGCGAACAGCAAGAGGTCGTTGTTCATATCAATCCACATGACAGGGTTAGACAAAGGGATGGGTTCCTGAGAAAGGAGTACAGGGAGTTAGGTGAGAAGTTAAAAAAGCAGGATGTTGACGTTAATGATCTCTAGATTATTCCCATTGCCACGTGCCAGTAACGATAGAAATAGAAAGAGAGGCCGGATGAATGTGTGGCTTGAGGAGCTGGTGTAGCGGACAGGACTTTCAGTCTTGTATCATTGGAGTCTCTTCTGGGGTAGAGATGACCTGTACAAAGGGATGGTTTGCACTTGAATCAGAGGGGCACCAGTATCCCAGGGAGGAGATTTCCTCGTGTTACCCAGGAGGATTTCAATTACTTTGGCAGGGAATTGTGACTCTAAGTAAGAGAGGGACCATCGGAAAGTCAGAGGAAATTCATCAGCCATCAAGATCAAGTTACCTATTCAGGATATCCGGGGGCACAGAGAATTGAGGGAAAAGACTTCTGGTTTAAAAGGCATTTATTTCAACACACGAGGCCTGACTGGTAAGGCAGACGAGCTCAGTTCATGGATTGGCTCTGGGAACTGGGATATTACAGCCATAACAGAAACCTGGCTGAGAGAAGGGCAGGACTGGCAGCTCAGTGTTCCAGGATACAGAAGCTACAGGTGTGACAGAAGGACAAGTAAGTGAGTAAAGAGAGTTGTCATTTCGATAAGGAAGGACATAACAATAGTGCTTCGGGACAACACTGTTAAGCAGTCATCAAATGAGTCCATATATTTAAAAGTTAGAAACAAAAAGGGGGTGATCAGTCTGCTGGGATTGTGTTCTAGACCCTCAAATAGCCAGCGGGTATGAGAGGGGCAAATGTGTAATGAGATTGCAGGTACCTATAAAAATAATAAAGTAGTATTGGTTGGAGATTTTAACTTCCCTGGATTGACTGGGTCACCCAGAGTGTAAAAGGCCCGTAATGAGTGGAATTTTTCAAAAATGTCTAAGAAAGTTTCCTAAACCAAGACGTAGAAGGTTCTACTCTACTCAGGCGGATGCAACACTGGACGTTCCCTCAGGAACCGAGGTCAGGCAAGTGACTGAAGTATCATTCGGAGAGCACATTGCATCCAGTGACCACAACTGCCTTTGTTTTAACATAAACATACTAATGGAAAAGATCAGACAGGTTGACAGATTTAGGTCTTAAACTGGAACTGGGTCAATATTGGGGCCATCCAGCAGGATCGAGCAGGGGTTGATTCGGTGATGGTAAAAATCATACAACACCAGATTTTAGTTGAGATGGTTTACAGAGGAACCTCGATTATCTGAACGTGATGGGCGGGTGATGTTTTCGGATAATTGATTATCTGGTTAATCGATTAAATGCCTTTCCTTTTGGGGCTCAAAGTTTTCAGTCCAGTCTGCACCCTGTTCAGGTGACGAGGCAACAGCAAGCCATGAGCGAGGCCCCACGCCCTGCCAGACCCCCAAACAAAACCGCTCGCCTCCAAACACATCCAACACCGCCCTCACCTGACCCTTAATGTCGCCCACCCAACTGCCCCAAACCCACCCAACAGTGACCCCTGCCCCCAAAATCTTCTGACACCACCGCCTGCCCCCACTTCCTAAACACCTTCGACATCACCCTCAGCCTGTCCACAAACCCGTCCAACAGCAGCACCCTGCCCACCACACCCACCGTCCAATCCATGTCCACGCCCGTGTCCGCGGCCCCCTGCCCCCGTTCATCCCCTCCCCCTTCTGGGCAGCTGGAGTGGACACCAATAGTGAGATGTCTACTGCCTTTGGTGGGGTACGTCTTCAAATAGCACACACACACACGCACACACACGTTCAGACAGCCACACACAACTTTTTACTGCCACATTTCCGCCCTGTACAGGACACTGTTCTAGAGAATATATGGGGAAGGGGTGGGTGGGTTAGGATTCACCCCTATATAGAACTCCAGGGGAATTGTGGGGAGAGGGAGAGAGGATGGGAGGTCATTAATTTGGAGATGGTATCTGGGCTCGATGTCCAGGCCTGTCCTCGGCAGCATTTCAGTCAGTTGAAATCGATTTTAATCAGTGTAAACAAAAAAAAAATCAGGATTGAAACAGCTCTTTGATGTAATGTTTCTATCGGGACCTCGAGATCTCCTTTGGATAATCTGATATTAGGCTAATTGATATTTGGATAATCGAGCTCCCTCTGTATTTGAAAGTGCTAGATTTGGAAGCGCTAGTGGTCACTCTAAAAGATGAAAGACTTAATCTAAGCTTGTTTAATATTTCATTCCATGACACTGCCATCCTGTTGCTATAAATTCGGTGCCTTAGGATTGTGCTCCACATCCAACTGATGAAGAAGCAGTGCTTCGAAAGCTAGTGCTTGCAAATAAACCTGCTGGCCTATAACCTGGTGTTGTGTGATTATTAACTTTGCCCACCTCAGTCCAACACCGGCATGTCCAAATCATAACTAAAAACGATTGGGTCAGTCTGTTTGAATGAAAAGTAATGACTGGCAAATGGGAGTGTGATCTCAAGAATCCAGTATGTCCCTGTTAGGGTGAAGGGAAAAGCTGGCAGGTTTAGGAATCCCTAGCCAGTGAGAGGTGTCGTCACTCGGTTCAGGAAAAAAACAGGAAGGCACACATTGTCTTTAATATTTCCGTATCTATGTAGCCTCTTACAGTCCGAAAGACACGATCAATCGAGGGAGACCCAAAAGGCCTCTCAGATCCCTGCAGAACCCCCAACCTGCAGAACCAACCCCAAATCATGTGACTTTCAGTTCCTATAAGACTGATTATCTGTGTAACATCCTCCCATCACTAGCACCCCAATATTAATGTCATCTCCTCCAGCCTCTCCATCCACTACTCATCTCCAAAACCTTCTCCAGCACTTACACCTCTATCTGTGTAAACGTCACCCTCCCCAACAACCCTTCCCACTTTTACCATTCTGGAGGAGGTTACTAATGCTCCCTTATCTGTGAACCTGTCTCCAACCAAAATTACTGCCCTCTGGAAAATCTGTCAGGTTCCACACCCTCCGTATCTAACGAATCTGCAGAACCTAAACCTTCCTGTGTCTATAAACATCATCCATGACTACCATCCATATCACTGTTTGGTCCTCCAGTCGACACAACCCACTTTCTCTCTAAACGTCTCCATTAACCTAAAACACTCCTGTCTGTGTAAACCACTCCATCCTACCAACATTCTTATCTGTGTATACTGTTCCATCCCTCCCAACCTCGCCATCTCCATGAACTCCTGTAGGCCCTACATCTCTCCACATTTCTGGAACACACCGTGGCTCTATGGTCCTCCCTCCCTGTGAAACACCTCCAGTCCCCACCACCCTCCCAGTCTGCGTCATCTGCTCCAGATCAGGTCATTGGTGTTTCTGTTACCTCTGGCACTCCGAGCAAACCTTCCCAGTTGTATCTACCATTCAGATCCCATCCTCTCAAGCCTCCTGAAACACCTTCCTGCCATTGTGACCCTCCCTATTTAGAACACAGAACAGTACAGCACAGCTCAGGCCCTTCGGCCCTTGATAATGTGCTGATCTTTTATCATACTCTAAGATCAAACCAACTTGCAGACAACTCAAAGGAGAAAGAACAAAGAAAATCCCAGCACAGGAACAGGCCCTTTGGCCCTCCACGCCTGTGCCGATCCAGATCCTCTGCCTAAACCTGCTGCCTATTTTCTAAGGATCTGTATCCTTTTGCTCCCTGCCCATTCATGAATCTTAAAGGACCTCATTGTTCCCGCCTCTACCACCTCCGCTGGCCACATGTTCCAGGCCCCTACCACCCTCAGCATAAAGACCGTTCCACGGTTATCTGCCCTAAACCTTTCCCCTCTCACTTTGAGTTTGTGACCCCAGTAACTGCGTTCCACACTCTGGGGAAAAACGCTTCTTGCTATCCACCATGTCTACACATCTCATGAATTTGTAGACATCAATCAGGTCCTCAGTCAACCTTTGTCTTTCTAATAAAATTAATCCGAATCTATTCAACCTCTCTTTATAGCTGGTCCCTTCCATACCAGACAACGTCTGGGTGAACTTCCTCTTCACCCTCTACAAAGCATCTACATCCTTTTGGTAATGTGGTGATCAGAACTGTATGTATCATTCCAAATGTGGCCGAACCAAAATCAAATACAACTGTAACATGACCTGCCAACTCATTTACTCTATAGCCCGTCCAATTAAGGAAAGCATGCTGTATGCCGCCTTAACCACTTTACTGACCTGCGTTGCCACCTTCAAGGAACAATGGACCTGAAAACCCAGATCTCTATGTACATCAATTCTCCCCAGGACTTTTCCATTTAGCTTGCTATTGAATTGAATATTCTGAAATGCATCACCTCGCATTTGCCTGGAGGTAACTCCCCATCTGCCATTTCTCTGCCCATCTCTCCAATCGATCTATACACTGTATTCTCTGACTGTCGCCATCACTATCTACTGCTCCACCAATCTTCGTGTCATCTGCAAACTTGCTAATCAGGCAATTGATACTTTCCTCCAAATCATTTATGTATATCACAAACAACACGGAACCTCGTGGAACACCACAGGTCACAGGTCTCCATTTTGAGAAATTCATTTTACTATAATCCATCTGCGTTTCCAAAAATTAATTAAATGTCCCTAATGTAACTCTCTCTACCACCAACGCTGGTGGTGCATTCCACACACCCACCACTCTCCGTGTAACGTACCTACCTCTGACATCTCCCATAAACCTTCCTCCAAGTACCTTAAAATTATGCCCCACCATTATAGCCATTTTCACAATAGGAACATTCTCGGGCCACCCACTCTATGTATGCCTCTCATCAGCTCGTACACATCTATCAAGTCAGGTCTCATCCTTTTCAATTCCAATGATAGAAGCCCTGGCTTCCCCAACATTTCTTCATTAGACCTGTCCTCCAATCCAGAAATCATCCTGATAAATTGTTTCTGCACCCTCTCCATATTTTTCCTATAATGAGGTGACCAGAACATAACACAATATTCCAAGAGTGGACTAACCAGGGCTGTGTGGAGCTGCAGCACAACCTCAATGGTCGTCAAGTCAATCCCCCTGCTAAGGAAAGCTAACACGTTACACGCCTTCTTCCAACCTTATCAACTTGGCTGACATCTTTGAAGGATCTATGAAAGTGAACCCCAAGATTCTTGTGTTACTCCACACTATCAAGAATCCTGCCGTTAACTCAGTAGACGTTTTCAGCAGAATCCTTCAATCTTAAACCCTCCCTATTTTGGTACCTTCCCCCAGTCCCCACAAAATTCATAAACTGCGAAACGTCTTCCAGTCCCTACAATCCTCTTTAGCTCTGTAACCTCCTTTATTGGCGTGAGTACTGAAAATTACCGAAGCCAATTTTAGTCACTTCAATATTACTAATAAATGCAAAATCCTCCTGTCCTGATATCTCTCCCTAACTCTGTAAACACCACCATACTCCAGTGCCCTTCTGGGGAATATTGCATAGGAAGGAAGAGTTGTCGAGTCTGGGCCATGTTACGGAGGTAGGAAGGGCTGCAGTAAATGGAGGATGGTACAAATGTAGGAGGGGATGAAGATCCTTCAGGAGGTTAGAGGTAGTGGGATTCGTATAACCTGCAGGATGGGATCGAGAATGGGTGTGGGACATGAAGGATGTTTTAGTGTGAGTGGTTGATTTGTTTTTGATTAGATGATTAGGCCGATCTTATTGAATAATTTTGGAGATGTTTACCAGAATATCCGTGCACAATTTCAGATTTCCAGGCTGGGAGATGTGAGTTCAGATGGGAATGTATTTGCCCATTCTGTCTGTGTGCCTGACAGTGTCCTGGTGCTGCTCTGGGAGAAAGCACTCACCGTGCAGGTGGTGATCTCCAGATCTACAGGACTGATCAAAGCTCACCACATCGAAGCCTTCGTTTAGAATGTTCTCTATTTTTTCATTATTTTCAAGAGACAGTTTTGTGAGATGCAGAAATTGGGGAGTTTGCATTTTGAGGGAATGAAATCTTTATCATTGGAAGATGGGAAGCCTGCAAAAATGAGATAACGGATTTCCAGAGACAGTATATAATATTCCAGTTAGGATGGAAGGAAATGCTGATGTGTGTAGGGAATTCTGGATGACTAGAGAACAAAGGTTTTGGTTAAGAAAGAGAAGGAAGCATTTGTCAGGTATAGACACGACAAGTCAAGTGAATCCTCAGACTATAAAGCAAGGAGGAGTATACTTAAAGGGAAATCAGGAGAATAAAAAGGGGACATGAGATAGCTTTGGCAAATAGGGTTAAGAAGAATCCAATGGGTTTTTATAAATACATAAAGGACAAGAGGGTAACTAGGGAGAAAATAGGGCCCCTCAAAGATTAGCAGGGCAGCCTTTGTGTGCAGCCGCAGGAGTAGGGGCAATACAAAACGACTGTTTTACATCAGTGTTTACAGTCCCGAAGGAAATGGAAGATATAGAATGTGGGGAAATAGACAGTGACATCTTGAAAAACGTCCATATTAAAGAGGAGGAGGTGCTGGATGTCTTGAAACGCATAAAAGCAGATAAATCCCCAGGATCTGATCAGGTGTACATTGGAACTCTGTGAGAAGATAGGGAACTGATCGATGGCGCCCTTGCTGAGAAATTTGTATCACCGATCATCACAGGTGAAGTGCTGGAAGTTTGGAGGTTGGCTAACCATTTAAGAAAGGTGGTCAGGGAAAGCTAGGGAACTATAGACCTGTGAGCCTGACATCAGTAGTGGGTAAATTGTTGAAGGAAATCCTGCGAGATAGGAGTTACATGTATTTAGAAAGGCAATGAGTGACTAGGGATAGACAGCATGGCTTTGTGTGTGGGAAATCATGTCTCAAGAAATTGATTGCGTTTTTTGAAGAAGTAACAAAAAGTATTGATGAGGCAGATCATTAGACGTGATCTACATGGACTTCAGTGAGGTGTTGAAAAGGTTCCTCATGGAAGATTGGTTAGCAAGGTTAGATCTCATGGAATACAGGGCGACCTAGCCGTTTGGATACAGAACTGGCTCAAAGGTAGAAGACACAAGTTGGTTGAGGAGGGTTATTTTTCACACTGGAGGCCGATGGTGTGCCACAAAGTTCGGTGCTGGGTCCACTACTTTTCAACATTATATAAATGAACGTAGGAGGTACCTTTAATAAGTTTGCAGATGACACCAAAATTTGAGATATAGTGGACAGTGAATAAGGTTACCTCAGAGTACAATGGGATCTTGATCAGATGGGCGAATGGGCTGAGGAGTGACAAATGGAGTTTAATTCAGATAAATGCGAGGTGCTGCATTTTGTGAAAGCAAATCTTAGCAGGATTTATACACTTAATGGCAAAGTTAGAGGGAGTGTTGCTGAACAAAGAGACCTTGGAGTGTAGGTTCATGCTCCTTGAATGTGGAGTCACAGGTAGATAGGATAGTGAAGAAGGTGTTAGGTATGCTTTCCTTTGTTGGTCAGATCATTGAGTATCAGAGTTTGGAGGTCATTTTGCAGCTGTACAGGTCATTCGTTAGGCCACTGTTGGAATGTTGCGTGCAATTCTGGTCTCCTTCCTATCGGAAAGATGTTGTGAAACTTGAAAGTGTTCAGAAAAGATCTACAAGGATGTTGCCAGGGTTGGAGGATATGATCTATAGGGAGAGGCTGAAACGACTGGGACTGTTTTCCCTGGAGCGTCAGAGGCTAAGGTGTGACATTCTTGAGGTTTATAAAATCATGAGCGGCATGGACAGGATAAACAGATAAGGTCTTTTCCCTGAGGTGGTGGAGACCAAAGCTAGAGGGCATAGGTTTAGGGTGAGAGATGAAAGATTTAAAAGGGACCTAAGGGCAACGTTTTCACGCAGTGTGGTGTATGTATGGAATGTACTGCCAGAGGAAGTGGTGGAGGCTGGTACAATTGCAGCATTCAAAAGGCATCTGGATTGGTATATGAATAAAAAGAGTTTAGTGGGATATGGGCCAAGTGCTGGCAGATGGGACAAGATTAGGAAAGGATAGCTGGTCGGCGTGGACGAGTTGGACTGAAGGTTCTATTTCTGTGCTGTACGTCTCTAGGACACTCTGGCTCTAAATGTTTTCCACTGTTCATTTACAGCCTGGCATTTCAGCCTGTTTCCCCTGTTTACCTTGGTCAGTTCTCTCTCAAAATCATGTAATTGGCTTTGTTACTGATGTTCGGATGTGCTTTATGGTCACTTTAAAATGTCATAGTCTCTTTGAATTCCAGGATAATTTCCTGGAGAATCTCGATGTGATATTTTCCTTCACTCAATTTCATCAACCAACTGTTGATCTGAGATAGTTACATCCCTAGCAAGTTGCACAATGTGTTATTCAAAGAAACTCTGACAAAAACATTCAAGGAGGATCTCGGATAATATCACTCTTGCCAATGTGTCTGTCCCAGATTATGCAAAGGTTGAGGTCTCCCAAAATTATCACACCACCTTTGTTACAAATTCAAATGAATTCCTGTTTAAATCAGGGATGAGCAATACTGTCGGGAGTGTAAAATCTGTTATCCTGCCTATTTTTTGACACGTAGTAGCACCCACAATTTGCATTCAGGATGATTCAGCTGCATAATCTGATGCCAAATGCTTTCTCTGTAATGCCTTTGTTGCCATTACTGTCAGGGTTCCCATCTTGCTTTTCCATTCTGCCTGAGATCCTGTAAGGTTGTTTACCGTTGAATATTTATGCTCCACCTTTGTTCACCCTGTAATCACGTTTTTCTGCTGACCAAATCTCATTTATCTCTGTGTCACAAGTCTATTACCTTATTGCAGATATTTTGGCAATTCCAAATAAAAACATTATTATTTACTCTTTCCCATAATGTCCTGTCACAAACCGATTTGCTGATGTACAGTTTTAGTTAAACTCTGTCCCTTCCTGTTCCTTTCTGCTTGTCTTCAGCCACATCCCCATGCTGTTCCAAGGCTTCACATTTTCTCTTTGCATTTGGAAAGCTCATTTCACCTGAACCCTGTTCCTACATCCTCTCTGCCAGTTTAAAGCCCTGTCCATAAACCTACCGACATGATTAACCAGGACACTGGTTTCAGCAGTGTTGTTTTTAATGCACTCATAGGATTTTGCTGTCTCTGGCTGGTCAGCATTTCATGCCCACTTCCAGTTGTCCGAGAGCTGAGTGGCTTGCCAGACCATTTCAGAGGGCAGTTGAGAGCCAATCCCATTGCTCTAGGTCTGGATTCATATGTAGGCCAGACCGTCTGCTTATGACAGATGTCCTTATTTATACGATATTAAGCAGTCAGATGGGTATCCCTGACACCACCATTAAATTCTGGATGAACAGGCTAGTGAGAGTAACACTAAGCTATCGCCTAGCCCACTGATAGCTCACTCATCCCTGAGTATTGATCACATTGCAGCATGAATCAAACCCCTTCATCTTGACCGTGGTTTGATCCTGATACCTTCCTGCACTCTGGTGCTATCACTCAGTATCTCTCCATGTGGTATCTGTCACTGTGAGGGTCTAATTGCTGCCGGTGACTGCACCTTTTGCAGCTACTCCAGATCCTGAGCCAACTGAATTCTCCACTCCAGAGAGAAGCAGCAGCACAGGCCTGGGATGGAGACTGGGATATTCCAGATCTCTGTGGGACTCAGTGCCATTCTCCATGTGTTACCCTCACTGCATCAGTCTGATTTACCATTCTGTCTATTTCTCTGCCTCATGTAGGTACTCAGGATATTCCTGACTCAGCAGAATTCCCAACTCCTGTCTCGTCTATCACTATTGAAGACGGTTGGTCAGCCAGAGCGATGGAGAGTGAGATCTGGAGCCTTCAATAAATCCTGCTGCGAGGTAGGATCTCTCACAGTGAACAGAGCAGAGAACATTTAAGGGATGGAACTTTGGTTCAGATAATATGACATAGGTATTGTGTTGAAGGGTGAACACAGAGCATGATGGTCTCAGGTTCAATTCCCACCCTCTTGTGAGAGGATGACTTTCAAATCTACTGTACTGAGCCTACCTGAAACAGCATCGGGAGTTCACATTTATTTATCCATGCCTGTGCTGTCATAGTGAGCATCAGGACAACAGAGGGGAAGCAGTCCTCGCTCAAGGATTTTGTATTGAAAACTGGGATCTTTCTGTTCTCTCCTCCCTCTCTCACACTGTCTCTTGTCATGTGATAGTGTCATACAGCAAGGAAACATACCTTTCAGCCCAACTCGTCTATGCCAGCATTTTTAATGCTTGTAATTCCAGTAAATGTCCTATTACTGTATCCTCCACTCCTCCCATAATCCTGCTGTATATTTGAACCCTACTCCAATGTTGACATCTCTCCCTATTCGTAAATTGCTCCAGTCTCAACATGCCAAATCTCAATAATCTCATCGTGCACTCAGTACAATGATCCCTATTTCTGTAGTTTTGCACAATACCTACAGTCCACCCCATCTCTGTAAAATCCTCCAGGCTAGACCAAAATACCCACTTGTGTACCTTCCTCATGTCCCAAGAGAACTTGATATGACTATAACCTTCTGCAGGCAGATCACATTCCTGCCACCTAGCGTATACCACCACACAACCTCAGTAACTATCCCCGATCCCTACCGACCTCCTTATCTATATAAACACCTCCAGACACTTTTCCAGCCGCAACAGCACTCCACATCTCTGTTTGCTCCTCCATTCCCGACATTTCTCCCAGCACCTCAAACATCCTCTCTTTGTGTAATTCTGCAATTTGAGGCAGCACGGTGGCTCAGTGGTGAGCAATGATGCCTCACGGTGCCAGTGATCCAGGTTCGATTCCAGCGTTGTGTGACTGTCTGTGTGGAGTTTGCACATTCTCCCCATGTCTGCGTTGGTTTCCTCTGGATGCTCCGGTTTCCTCCCACATCCAAAGATATGCAGGTCAGGTGAATTGGCAATTCTAAATTGCTCGTAGTGTTAGTTGCATAAATCAGAGGGCTTTGGATCTGGGTGGGTTACGCTCCGGACGGTTGGTGTGGACTTGTTTGGCCGAAGTGCTTGTTTCCATTCTTTGGGGCCTCTAATCTAAACTCTCCCTCTGTGTTCCATATTACTGTCCCTAAAAGTAATCGCTTTATCTACAAACAGACCCAAACCCTCCAAACATTCGATTCCCTGGGAACTCCCACAGCTCCAATATCCCTCCTTATCTGTGTAACTTCTTCGACTCCTGAAAGCCGATGATATTGTGGAGATCTTACAATCATCCCTATCTGCGTAATCCTCTCAGGTCCCTGTAGCACTCCCTGCAGAACCCACTCCAATGCCTGTGACTCTCCCAATCCAGTTCCTCCAAGACTCACTATCTCTGTAACATCCTATTGTTGCTATCACCCATTCTGTCAATGTAAGTTCCCCTCGTCTGTCCATCCATTTTATCATCTCAATAATATTCTCCAGCTCTTACACCCCTATCTGTGTAAATGTTACACTCCCCTACAACCATCCCTAAAGCGGAAACCTCCTCCAATGTGTGCAGTACTCCCTTTCTGTGATAGTGTCTCCGGCTCTATTGCTGTTCCTGTCTCTGTAAGCTCTGGCAGATTGTCCAGCTTTCCGGTCCACATAATTTCCAGAACCTCAGCATCCGACAACAACAAATGTCTTCATTAACTACAGCCTTCCATATCTCTGTTCGTTCCTCAATTCTATACAGCACTCTTAATCTCTGTAAATAACACCAACCCAAAAAAGAATCTCCCTGTCTGTGAAAACTGCCCCCATCCGACACTGAGGAGCCTTACTATCCTTTATATCACCTGTAGTCCCTTCAGATCTCCCTGTATCTTCCCTGACTCCATTGAATACAGCACATCTCATGTTCTAAACACCTCGAGTACATATGTTACTCCTCATCTGTGACATTCTTCAGTTCCTGCAATTCTCGTTCTTTATCTCCACAGCTTCCAATCATCCTAATCAATATGAGGTTATTGATCCCCTGCTGCATGTTTAACACCTGTAGCAGCCTCCAACTCCTCAATGCATCCTGATGCCGTAACCTCTTCAAATACTACAGCTTACTGTCTTGTCATATCTTCCAGTATCTGCAAATCTCTCGATTTCTGTAATCAACTCCTGAACAGCACTCAACATCTCTGTGAAACTGATGGGAATGCTTCAAACCTACCTTCACAGCGCTCACTAGTTCTCCGAACTCCTGCAGCCCTATAACCATCATCATCTTTGGCCCCTCCAATCACGACAATTCTCTCTTGCTGTGTGAACTGATCCAGCCCCTTCAGCCCTCCCTATCTCACTCACTCCTGCAGCTCCAACTATTGTCCATGTCAATGTAGTCCCCAGTACCAAGAGTCCTGCCATCTCTATAAACTCCTGCAGCTCCAACTACCATCCCTACCCGTGTCCTCTCCAGTCCCTACAATTGTCCCCATTTCTGTAAGTTCTACAGCTCCAACTACCATCCATATCTGTGTTATCTCCAGTCAGTCCAATCCTCCCTTCTCTGTAATATCCTGCAGCTCCAACTACCACTCCAATCTCTGTAATCTTCAATCCTCCCTTTCTCTATAAACTCCTGTAGCTCCAACTACCACCCCAATCTGTGTAATCTCCAATCCCTCCAATTCTCCCTCTCTCTATAAACTCCTGTAGCTGAAACTACCACCCAAATCTGTGTAATCTCCCGTCAGTCCAATCCTCACTTTCTCTATAAATGCCTGTAGCTCCAACTACCACCCCAATCTATGTAATCTCTCGTCCGTTTAATCCTCCCTTTCTCTTTAAAATCCTGCAGATCCAACTACCACCCCAATCTATGTAATCTCCAGTCCCCACATCCCTCCCAGTTTCTGTATCTCCCTTAGCTCCAACGGCCGCCCTTATCTATGTCATCTCTAGAACCTATCTTCCTCCCTATCAATGTAACTCCTTCTGGACTGATTTTCCTGTACCTCTCAGTGACGTATTTCAGCCCGACAACCTATCTGATCTCTAGCCACCAACAGTGATTTCGAACCACCGAACTCTGTAACTTCCTCCAGCCTCTACAACCCAGCATTTTTCTTAAGGTTACCTCGTGCCTGCATTCCCCTTTATCTCCGGTTACAGATCCACGGTCAGGGGAACCAACATATCAGGAACCAAACTTGCAAGAACAGAGGAATATTCGGTTATCAATAAATTTGCCTCGTTTTCTAAATGCTAATGAGATCACGTTCAACCTTCTCAATCTTTTCCCATCAATATCCCTCAATTCTGAGGATCAGTCTGTTAAATCTTATCAGGACTGCCTTCAATGCAAGAACATTTTCCCCCTAGATAGGGGACCAAACCTTTTCAGACTAGTGTGAGAGGGTCAGAGTGACAGTGAGCAAGTGAGTGTGGGTGGGTCAGGGTGAAAGTGATGGGGTGAGAGTGAGAGGGTGATGGTGACGGAGATGGAGTGAGAGTGAGAGGGTGATGGTGACGGAGATGGAGTGAGTGTGAGGGGGTCAGGGTGACGGAGATGGAGTGAGAATGTGGGTATCTGGGTGAGGGTGATGGAGTGAGTGTGAGAGGGACAGGGTGATAGTGATCGAGTGAGTGTGAGGGGTTCAGCGTGGCGGTGATGCAGGGAGTGTGAGGATATCAGGGTGACTGTGATTGATTGAGACTGAGGAGGTCAGGGTGACCGTGATTGAGTGAGTGTGAGGGAGACAGAGTGATAGTGATGGAGTGAGTGTGAAGGGGTCAGAGTGACTGTGATGGAGTGAATGTGAAAGGGTCAGAGTGACAGTGATCAAGTGAGTGGGAGTGGGTCAGAATAACAGTGATGCAGTGAGTGTGAGGGGGTGAGGTTGACGGTGATGGAGTGAGTGCGAGGGTATCAGTGTGGCGGTGATGGAGTGTGAGAGGATCAGGGTGACCGTCCTGGAGTGAATGTGAGGGGTACAGGGTGATGGTGATGGAGTGAGTCTGAGTGGGTCAGGGTGACGGAGATGAAGTGAGTTTGAGGAGGTCTGGGTGACGGTGATGGAGTGAGTGTGAGAGGGTCATGGTGATGATGATGGAGTAAGTGTGAGGGGGTCAGTGTGACAGTAATGGAGTGAGTGTGAGAGGGTCAGTGTGGCGGTGATGGAGTGACTGTGAGGGGGACAGGGTGATGATGATCGAGTAAGTGTGAGAGGGTCAGAGTGACAGTGATCAAGTGAGCGTGATTGGGTCAGGATGACGTTGATGGAGTGAGTATGAGGGTGTCAGGGTGAGGGTGATGGAGTGAGAGAGAGAGGGTCAGGGTGATGGTGATGGAGTGAGAGGGTGATGGTGATGGAGATGGAGTGAGTGTGAGGGAGACAGGGTGACGGTGATGGACTGAGTTGAGGGTGTCAGTGCGATGGAGATCGAGCGAGTCTGAAGGGATCAATGGGACGGTGATGGTATGATTGTTAGGTGGTCATGGTGGGCAGGCTGGTGTGATGGAGCTAGTGTGAGGGTTTACTGGAGTCCTCTGTAGTTGTTACAAACCTTCCCTTTTTTAAATTCTCCAATCCCTTTGGAGTCTATCCCAGCATTCCATTTGCCTTCTCTATGTCCTGCTGGCCTTGTATAACACCTTTATGAGTTTTGTGCACAAGGATTCCCAAGTTACTCCGTGGTGTAGCTTTCTGCAGTCATTCTGAAACCAAGAGGTGACCGTAATGATCAGGAAAGTGCTTGAATGTATGGTAAACGATGCTAGAAACGATAACTGCACACTTAGAAACCCATGGAATGAGGACCGTCCATAACACCATCATATATAGGGTGGAAATAGGCCATTCGGTCTATCGAGTCTGTGACACCATTCGATTCTGTCTGAATTGTCTCTCAACCTCATTCTCTCGCCTACTCCCTGTAACCCTTGATCGCCTTACTCACCAAGAATCTATCTATCTCTGAGTTAAATGCACTGAATTACTCGCCTCCACATACCCCCGAGGCAGTAAGTTCCACAGATCCATCACCCGCTGGCTGAATAAATTCCTCCACATTTCCATTCTAAAGGGTCATCCCTTCACTCTGAAGCTGGGCCCTTGGCCCTAGTCTCTCCTGATCGTGGAAACATCTTGCCCACGTCCACACCATCCAGGTCCTTCAGTATTCTGTAAGTTTGAATGAGATTCTGCCACCGCCTCTGAAACTTCATCAAGTGCAGACACACAGACTTCATCCCAATACTGACCCCTGCGGAGCTCCCCTCATCACCAATTCCCTTCGTGAAAAAGACCCCTTTCTTCACACTCTCTGTCTTGTGGCAATCAGAAAAATCCTCTATCCATGTTCAGCATGTTGTTCTGAAATGGAAATTTCATTTCACACACACTGCTGGATTTATTTTTCTATCTGGCTGTACCCAGCAGAGGTTTTCCATTACCCTCCCATCTGTAATTCCCTGGGGAAGCTGCCTTCCTGACCCACTGCAGTCTTTGCGTGTAGGGACAGACACAGTGCTGGGAGGATGGAGCGTGTCTTGGAGGGCACCTTGAAAATGCTGGTGTTCTCGTGCACCGGGAGCTCCTGTTTTTCCAGGGCATAGTGGTTCCGGGTTTGTGAAGGGCTGTTGAAAGTGCCTTCCTGAGTGACCTCAGTGCTACTTGTAGATCTTTTACACATTCATTCATGAACATGAGCATTGTTGGCTGAGCCAGCATTTATTGTTTATTTGGAGTTGTCCCTGAGAAGGTGGTAGTGAGCTGCCTTCCTGAGGCACTGCACCAGTCGTTGGAACTGTTGTTATGTGTGTCCCCTCCAGCAGGCGCTACAACACTCCTCATGTCTGTAACTGCACACAGACAATGCAGCTCTGCCTTTTGTATCTGACATCCTCCCCGACTTATAACTCTTATAGTTCCTCACAATATCTCACCTCCTCCATTCCCATCTGTGCTAGAGATCACTAAAATTTATTTAATTTTCCTTAAATTCTGATCACCTAAAATCACTCCCTTTTTAAATTTGTAGTCCCTTCAGCTTCTGTAACTCTCCATATAACTGTAATCAATGACAGCACAGGGTTCCTTCCTTAAATCTCTATAATTACAATGGTTGCGTGTGCTAAATTGGTACTTTTCTTCCTCCTTATCCACTCAGGACTTCCAGTTCCTACAATCCCACTATTTGGAATGCTCCCATTCTCTGCACCTCCTCATGTCGTGAGGGTCCTAGAATACCACCAGAGCTCCAAAAGTTTATATTCCCCCCAGTTACTGCAAGGCTTCGAACTCTGTAACATTCAACAGTCTCCAGTGCCATACAACACTTGCTGGCTCTCAATTTGCATTTGTTAAAGTCTATGCATCTCTGTAAGCAGCTCAGAAAAAGCCCTTTAGACTCTACAAAATTGCGTCATAAACAAACCATTGTCTCTCTGTTTCCTTTGCTGTCTTCAGCGCTTGAAACTCTCGCTGTATCTTCCAGTAACCTGCTTTAGGCACTGCAGGTCTGCATACCTCCCCAGATAACCTGTTCCATTCAATACAGCTCTCTCAGTTACTGTAACATCCTCTGCTCTGTCTAATCCTCATCTTTTTCACTGTCTTCCAGGCACAACGGTGATCCTGTAAGACAGCAGTGGGAATGGGATGTTATAAATCTCAGCTGAGGCTTGAGGCCTATCATGACCTGGGAGTTACAAAGGGAGAGAATATGAGAGAGAGCAGCACAGACCAGGAGAATATACATCAGCAGCGAGGATCGAGGCCGACTGGGACTTGGAGTTGGAGAATCAGCAGAGCAGGAGGCTCGAAATCAGGACTGAGTCACAGTGGGAGTGAATATGTGAGCGAGCAACTTGGAGCAGGAGCTTGAGGCTGACACACACCTGGGAGAATATAAATCAGCACTGAAGATCTTGGCATAATCATGCCTGGGTGTCACAGAGACGGTGACCCTGTGAGGGAGAGGAGTGGAGTGGGAGCTGGGGCATGACACGTACCTGGGAGTCACAGAGACGGTGACCCTTTGACGGAGCAGAGTGGAGTGGGAGCTGGAGGATTACACATACCTGGGAGTAATCGAGACGGTGACCCTGTGGGGTAGCAGAGTGGAGTGGGAGCTGGAGGATTACACGTCCCTGGGAGTCACAGAGACGGTGACCGTGTGAGGGAGCAGAGTGGAGTGAGAGCTGGAGGATTACACGTACCTGGGAGTGACAGAGACGGTGACCCTGTGAGGGAGCAGAGTTGGGTGGGAGCTGGAGGATTACACGTACCTGGGAGTGACAGAGACGGTGACCCTGTGAGGGAGCAGAGTGGAGTGGGAGCTGGAGGATTACACGTACCTGGGAGTCACAGAGACGGTGACCCTGTGAGGGAGCAGAGTGGAGTGGGAGCTGGAGGATTACACGTACCTGGGAGTCACAGAGATAACGTTCTGCTGCTGGGCCCTGCCTGCACTGAGTTTGAAAGAAATGCAAGAGCCATCACAGAAAAGGCTGTAAGTTCATTGGCTGATAATAAACCGTTATTAGTGACTATCAGTTAATTGCTCTAAGTCAGCAAATTTATTTTTTCAACTTCTAAAGTAAGGATTGAACTCAGAAATATGAGGCGGATGTGAATTTATTATACTGAGCCAGTAGAATAAATTAAGCTCAATAAGCCACAGTGGAATAAGGGACTTAACCATATTGTTATTTCCCGGATGTTAACTTCATTCTAAGTAATAAATTAAGTTACTCGAGGCATGTTGCATTTTACGACAAGGCAAGACATGTTTGTCAGAAGGAAAATGTTTTCTGTTGCATTGGGAAGTCATAGCCCCTGCTCATGTCCTAGATGAACACTGGGTCATAGAGATCAGACACTGACTAGAGACTTTGTGATGCTGAGAGTTAGAGGGATAGCGCACACACACAGAACAAATCATCCTGACACATGACTGCGTGGAATAAGGAAGGAATTGGCGCCCAAGCAATCGAAGTGAAACAGCCAGGGAATCCAGGAATATCCCGGTGTCTCCCTCCCAAATCAGTTTCCCAGTTAGGAAGCTGATGAAGGTACTGACTGCTCAGGGGAGGGCAGTCAGAGCCATGTCTGTGGCACCACAAGCAGCCTTACTGTACAGGAGGGGAGGGAGAAGAAAGGAGGAGCAACAATCACAGGGATGTCAGGAAATTGAAGAAGGTGTCGGCGTGTCTGTAATTCCAGGATAGTGGGGTTAAGAATGTCACTGTGTCTGCAGGACATTCATCTGGGGTTCAGTGAGCAGTCAAAGGTCATGTCCGTTTTGGTAGGAATGACCTGGGTAGGAAGGGTGAAGTGGTCTGGGAATCAGAATTTAGGGAGCAAGGTGGATGGTTAGCAAGCAGGAACTCCAATGTAGCAATCCCTGGGTTACTGCCAGTGCCGTGCGCAAGTGAGAACAGGACTCGGAGTTTTAGGTAGATGAAAGTGTGACTGGAATGATGAAGCAGGAAAGGCTTCAGATTCCTGGGACATTGGGACTGGTTCTGGGGAAGGCAGTAACTGTATAAGCTGGATGGGCTAACGTGACAGAGCTGGGACTGAATTTCTTACGGGTGTTTGGGAGGGATTGAAAATAACTTGGCGTGTGCTTAGGATCCAAAAAGGAATAGTAGAGGAGAGTACCAGGATTCTCAAAAAAATGGGAGCTGCAGTTGGTACTAATTTACAACAACATGTTTAACAGTGTAAGATGGAGTAAGAAAGAAAGCCTTAATCTGAGGTACTCTGCATGGACATTAAGACTCAGAGTGTGGGGAGTTCCAGATGCAGATTGGTGTGTGGTAATCTGATGTGTTGATCACCTAGAGCTGGCTCAAGGAATGGCAGGACTTGGTGTTAAATATTGCTGGGTATGAAGGATTCCAAAATGACAGAAGGGAAGGAAAAGGTTGAAGGTAGAAGTATGGGTTTAGATTAGCGTTAGTTAAGGAGTCCAAGAGAAAGAGGATCCGTCCAAGGACAGAATGAATTTGGCTGGAGCTACAGAACAAAAAGTATACAAGTAAACTGTGAGGTACAGTCTGTCGGTCAGAAACCATTGGAAAGGATGGAGAGAATAAATATGCAAGGCATTTGAGAGCGATGACAATACTACAGACTACTAATATTGAGAAACTTAATATTTCCAGATATTGACTGGGTTACTGGTTGTGAAGAGTCATGAGGGGCGAGTGTTCCTGGATTACATGGAGAACCAGCTCACTTCAGGAGTATGTGTCCAGCCCAAGAGAGCATGTACTGTTGGACCTTGTCCTTGGGAAAAAGGTGGGATCCAGTGTCAGTAGGGGAACGTTTTGGGGTGCAGCGATCGTTTTATCGTAAAGTTCAGGAAAGTGGTAGAGAATGATATGCAATAATTGAGAGTGAGAATCATTAGTTGACTGAGAGCAACCTTCAATGGGGCAAGAATGAGGCTGGGAAGGTTTGACTGGAACTCTAATTTGGTCAGGAAAAGAGGTCAGTTTTAACTTTAATTGAAACTCAGAACCATATACAAACCATCCACAGCTACATGTGGTTTCCATTGTTTGCCTTTGATATTCGTTATTTCACTTTTCCTTCTCTGTTTTGAAAAGAAATCTGCTAAAGATTGTTTGATATGTCTTGCCAGCATAATTTCACACACACTGTTTGCTTCCTAATTTCGCTTTGGACCTCACCCCTCCACATTCCGCACTCCTCTCAGCTTTCTGTGGTATTGAGTTCCCACTGTCTTATGTAAGCTTTCCTGTTCTGTCTGTGTGTTCCTAGATTTCAAGAGAGCTCTGGATTTAGCAGTCTGACGCTATTTTACTCTGTGAGATCACATTTCCTGGGAACCACTTTAATCTCCCCTCAGAATACCTGCCACTGCTTTGTTTCTGATTTATCTTCTCGTTATTGTTTCCTGTTCACTTGAAGAAATCCCTTCTCAGTTTAATAAAGTTAGACCGAGTTACACGAAAACTCCAACACTTAGTCTTGCTTTGTCCATTACAATACTTAAGTTAAAATCAAATGAATTATGATCACTGTTGCCCTTTTCCTTCCTGGTGGCAGTGGTAATGAGTGTGGATGGTACTGTCTAAGGAGGGCGATGGTACTCACACCTCTTGCTGAGTGTCGGTGGGGGAGGGAGGATATCATTGTGGATGGGGACCAATCAAGTGGGCTGCTTATTCTTTAATCGTGTCAACCTGTCTGAGTACTGTTGGAGCTGCACTCATCAGACAAGTGGAGATTGTTCCATCAAATCCTAACTTGAACCTTGGAGATTTTGGACAGACTTTGGCAAGGCAGGAGAATAAGTTACTCGCTGCAGGCTTCCTAACTTCTGATCTGATGCTCTAACTACAGCAGCTGTACAGTCTTGGATAAACCTGAGAATGTTAGTGCCAATGGATTCAGCAATGGTACTACCTTTGAATGTTGAATTGCGATGGTGGGATGGTTTATGATGGTTATTGTCTGACATTTGTGTGGCTCGAATGTTATTTGCCACTTGTCAGCCCAGGCCTGGCTGTTGTCTAAGTCTTGCAGCATTCAGACTGATTTCGTGATCTGAGGAGTAAAGAATTATAAACTCATGAGCAAATATCATTACATCTGACCGGATGAAGGAGTGAGCTTGCAGTTAGCTGATTTTCCAAAGAACCCGATGCCTGAGTTCTTCTAGATTAAAGTGGGTTTCAAAGTTGCTCTACAATAAAGCTTGGTGCAGTGAACCTTGTAAATGGTATACAACGCTACTATTGAGCATCAGTGATGGAGTGGATGAATGGTCATGGAAGTGATAGTAATTAAAAGGGTTGGTTATGTCCTGTGTTATTCCTGGGATGTTATTCATCACAGCCTTTGAGGAATCAGCAGGTCAGTTGCTCACTGCAGATTTCCTCGCATCTGACTTGCTCTTAAAGGCAGTATTATTTATGGGGCCAGTCCAGCGCACATTCTGGGCAATGATAGCACCCAGGATTCTAATAAACATCGTGTTGGGGACTCAGTGATGGGAATGTTATGGAAGGTCAAAATGGTTTGAATCTTTATTGTTACTTTTTGTCTAATATTTATGTGGCGTGATTATTAGTTGCCGTTTGTCATACTAAACCTGAATAATTTCCAGGTCTTGTTACATTTCAGCATGGCCTTTTTCAGGAATCGTATAATCAGTGAACATTGCCCCGTCTGACCTTATGATGGAGAGAGGGTCATTGCAGCAGCTGGAAATGGTTGAGCCTCGGACACTCTCTTTCCTGAGGAATTGCTGCAGAGCTCTCCTGGAGTTCCAGTTACTCACACTGACAACAGGCATTATTGTTGCTGAGAATATTTACTCACACTGACACCAGGCATTATTGTTGCTGGGGATAAGTACTCACACTGACAGCAGGCATTATGTTTGCTGGGGATAATTACTCACACTGACAACAGACATTATTGTTGGGGATAATTACTCACAGGGACAGAGGAATACTTGTTGTTGGGGATAATTACTCACACTGACCACAGACACTCTTGTTGCTGGGGATAATTACTCACACTGACAACAGGCATTATTGTTGTTGGGGATAATTACTCACACTGACAAGAGGCATGATTGTTGCTGGGGATAATTACTCACACTGACAGCAGACATTATTGTTGTTGGGGTTCATTACTCACACTAACAACAGGCATTATATTTGTGGGTGAATTACTCACACTGAAAACAGGCATTATTGTTGCTGGTGATAATTACTTACACTGACAACAGATTTTATTGTTGCTGGTGATAATTACTCACACTGACAACCAGATTATTGTTGTGGGGGGAATTACTCACATTGACAACAGGCATCATTGTTGCAGATGATAATTACTCACACCGACAACAGGCATTAATGTTGTGGGGGGAATTACTCACACTGACAACAGGCATTATTGTTGCTGGGGATAATTCCAAACTGGAGAGTAATTCCCCCAGATTTTGAGTA
Source organism: Hemiscyllium ocellatum (assembly GCF_020745735.1). Lineage (NCBI taxonomy): Eukaryota > Metazoa > Chordata > Chondrichthyes > Orectolobiformes > Hemiscylliidae > Hemiscyllium > Hemiscyllium ocellatum. The sequence continues at coordinate 233,326 of NW_026867957.1, read as the reverse complement.
AGTATAATTATACTCGGGCTCTTATTGTCACACCCTGTCACATGGTGCCTTGATGTGAACAGTAATTACACTCACTGCTCGTTTGGAATTCTCCACTTTTAAACTGAGCGTGCAATGGCTCGGATCTGAGGGAGCCTGATGGGACATTAACTGAATGACACTGAGCAGGTTATTGCTGATGCATCCCATTATTGCTCACATCTTCCTTCACATTTCCATGGTAGACCCTGCACCGATGGGTCAGCAACTGGCTGGAATACAAGGGCCCTGCGTTTTATGTACAGGACATACTTGGGCAGTTTATCATATTTTAGGTAGGTCTCAGTCTTCTTGCTGGAATGGATCAGATTGGTTATAGATGTGGCAATCACTGGTGTTAAATCACAGTTTTCAGTGTCTCCAGCCATGTGTTGACATTGTGTGGGGTGAATTGAGTTGTCTGAAGATTGAGATATGTGATGCTGGAGACTACTGAAGGAGGCTGAAAAGGATCATCTGGTCAGCCCTTCTGGCTGAAGATTGTTCCAGTTACAGCAGCTTTATTTTTTCCTTGATGTGCTACTGTTTTGCATAACTGGGGATTTCATTGTTAGAGAGCAGCCCTCCCCTCCAATGGTCTCATTCATTGTCCATTGTCCTTTATAACTAAATGTGGCAGGACCTTATAGATACATCTATACCATTGATTCTGGTATCACTGAGCTCTGTCCATAACTGGCTGCTTATGCTTCTTAGCATGCAAGTTGGCCTGCTTTGTAGTTGAAGGCAATCAGATTTTCTCTAGGTTGTCCACTCATCTCTAGGTTTGGCTGGTGCTGCTCCCAGCATGTCCTTCTGCACCCTTCACGGACCCAGGAAGGGATCCCTGGCTTGATGTTTACTATACAGTCGGAGGCATTTTTAGCCGTTATGGTTACTATACAGTGGGAAGTATGTCGGGCCGTGATGGTTAGTATACAGTGGGAAGTATGCCAGGCTGTGAGGTTGCAGACTGCATGAGTTGTGCTGCTGCTGATGGCCCACTGCACCTCACGGACTCCTCGTTGTTAGTTGCTCGATCTTTTCAAATTCTGTCCCATTCAGCGCACAGATTGCTACATAAAATGGTGGAGGGTCTACAAAATTAAGATAGCCCCTCCTCCCTTTCAGGACTGTGGAGTGACCATTCTTACCAATACATGAAATGGAGAGGTGCATCTGCAGCAGGCAGATCGGTGACGATGTGGTCAATTATATGTTTCCCTTCTATTGATTCCCTCATAACTTGCCACAGAGCAGTCTATCCCCAACAGGATCCAGCATTAATGCTGAGCACTATATTGACTATATATACCAATATTGTATACATATTTCCTCCTCTGCTTGGCTGTTTCCTGTCAGTGGGACAGAGAGGATGGTGATGTTGCCGGAGACATAGACCTGTTCACAGAATCCTGCTCTACAGACAATATCTGAGTGTTGCTTGATTAGTCTGTTTGAAATATACGGCAGGTCACTTTTACATTTCGTGTCATAAAGAGTTACTGTCACTTTATGTCTTACATATTTGAAAATAAACCAAACATCATTGCTTTTCCGTTACAAATAATTGAAGTGAACAAAACTTAAATTACCAGCGGACACACCTAATTATTGTACAACTCAGTGACTGTAGTAACCATTTTCAGATCAGCAAATTTCCTGCACATGACATTTTTTTAAAAGAAAGTCTGAATTCAGAAAGAGCGTTATCACACCTCACCACTTCAATCTGCAAAATACCGACCATCAGCCAAATTTGTCCAGGGGGCTTCCAAACTTGAGCTGGACTGTTATTCACACTATCCCTTACAACAAAAACAGCCCGAACCAAGAAGGGAGTACATGAGACAGCCTGTTCAAAGGTCTATCGTAGGGCTTCATGCTGGTCCACATATATTTCAGCACTTGTATAAATGACCTGCCAACAACCATGTCGTGCAATTTTATCTCTGCTGATGACTTGGAATGTGTCACCAAAGCTCTATAATTCAGCACATTGAACCCAATCCCCCTGAAGATGTTATAAATGTGATGGACTCCTGCAGCACATGGCATCTTATATTGAACCCTCATGAACGATATTTAGGGTACGTCAGCTCCACAATGTCAGTATCCAAACAGTAACCAGACTGAGCGTTTCAAAGTACCTCATTGTGATTCGTTCACACTTTTCATTATATTCTCTCCGTAAAATTGAACAGAACAACTGGCTGGGTTTGGAAACAAATGGAAATTTCTATGTAAATGTTTTCGGCATTGCTTTAACCACTGACAGCAACATTTTATTACTGAAGGCCGTAAAGCCTTTTATTGCTCACTTAGTACAAACCCACCCATTTGTTTTGTTCAAATTTATAACTGGAATATCATCAAAACAATGCACAAATCACAATAAGGAACTTTCAAATCATGCGCCCAAGATCAAATGATTAAGCATAAGGACTTTAAAAATGTACAAGTATTTTTACATGTATGAGTATTTGTGCTAATATAAAAACACTAACATTTTTGTGACAATAATTTAACTGTGTCCAAATGTTCTACAGTCGGTACGAGTACATATTTGCTGCTTTTATCTCGCAAGTCAGTAATTTGGTATGTGAATGTCAATGTCTGCGTGATGCTAGGTATGTAGGCCTTGACTCTGAAATACTGACGTATTGTTTCAAATAGCAAACCCCGACTCCAGCATCAGCTGTTCACAGCAAGCAAGGTACTGACTGGACCCAACCAACCTGCGCGCACAAACTCTCATCTCCCTGACCAATATTGGTCATGCTTGGAAAATATGTTTAATTTTAGTTCATTCTGTTGCTGATTACGTCAGTATTCATTGCCCATTCTCTCGTTTCCCTTGAAAAGGTGTTGGTGAATTGCTTTCTTGAACTTTTGCCGTCTGTGTGTTTAGGGAGACATAATGAGGGAAGATCTCGAAACAATAACACAAAATAAACAGTAACGTATTGCTAAACTAGGAGTGGTTTGGACAGAACATGAGTGCGCTAGTATTCCCATTTATCTGCTACTCTTGTCCTTCTGATGTCCCTGATTTTGAAAGGTGTAGTGTTCGAATCCTGCGTGAATTTCTTCACATCTTGTGTACAGTACACATTGCTGCTACCGAGTGTTAATGGATTAGAGATGAAGCTGCACTCATCTAGATAAATGGGACAGTAAACAAAACGGTTAGGTGTGAAATAACACTCACACTGCACTGACACATCGTCACTCGAGGACAGAAATAGTATGGGTTTACACACAGAATAAATGTACACCTATGTTAGCCCTTTCGTATTCCTCAGCCGTATTCAGCATTGTGTTGGATATGCTTTAAGCCACCCTTGACTTTGCCTCCATCAAACAATGAAGGATAGATACAGCATGGGGTTAGAAACAGGGTAATGTTCCCACTAAACCGACATGTTTCATATTCCCAGGCCACGTCCAGCATGGAGTTAGATATTAATTAATCAGACTCCATATCGACCCCACACCAACAGTCCCAGGACAGGTACAGCACAGGACAAGATAAAAAGTAAACACCACATAAACTGATGTACATCAGGAGCCACCAGAACAGCGTAACCACAACATCTAATACAGATTGATATTCACACTGTGCTAACCCAATCGAACACTGAAGGTTAGTTATAGACAGGAGTTAGCTAAATATTAAAGATCACCCTGCAGTATCCCCATCAGACACTCGCAGGAAATGGGCAACATGGGTGGCACAGTGGCTCAGTGGTTACCACTGCTGCCTCACAGCACCAGGGAACTGGGTTCGATTCCAGCTACAGGCGACTGTCTGTGTGGACTTTGCACATTCTCCTCATGTTTGCGTGGGTTTCTTCACATAATCCAAAGATGTGCAGGTTAGGAAAATTGGCCATGCTAAATTTCCTATAGTTCTCAAGGATTTGTGGGTTAGTCGGATGAAATGTATAGGAATGAGTTTGGGTGGGATAGGCTTTGGAGAGTTGGTGTGGACTTATTGGGCCGAGGGCCTTTTTCCACTCTGCACTACCACTATCACACAGATTCAGGACAGGTAAAGGAAAGGTTTTGACACAAGTTAAAGCTCCATCTACACTGTTCTCTGTCAAACACTGTCAGGTCAGTGTAATAATGCTGCCACTTTCAGAAGGTTATTTTGTCCTTGGGTTTTTTTTTGTAAATGAGAAGTTGTAACGGCAGAGGTGTCAAAATTTCTCAGAAAGAGCCCACTTGAACAATGGTGAGGAGTGGCCAGTTCCCCCAATTCAGGCTTTTGTTCTGATTTGGTTTATTTGGAACAGAGAAGCTGCCGATAGCAGGCACAGAAGCTGCTGCAGCTGAAACAGATTCCATACTTCAGTAGATGATCCCTGACTGAATTTTATCTCAGAAATCTCTCCTGCCTGCAAGATTCTGTGTTTACATTTACCTTTCACCAAATTGTGTGTTTATGGGATGTTACGGGAATTGGAACAGCTCATTGGTTAAGTTGCGTTACTGAGGTGCTTGAGTTTTCAAATAATGAAGTTATTCTAAATTCTGTTTTCTTCGTGTTTCAGCTGTAGTATTTCGATAACATTGTGTTTTCCTTAAAGCTGAGTGGTTTGACCAGCTGCATCACTCCTGGAATATCCACTACACATCATGGAGACCACGCTTGAAATATTGTGTCCCGTTCTGGTCGCCCTACTATAGAAAAGCTACAGATGCTTTGGAGAGGATGCAAAGAAGGTTTACCAGGATGCTGCCTGGACTGGAGGGTTTGCCTTATGAAGAAAAGTTGAATAAGCTCGGACTTTTCTCTCTGGAGAGAAGGGGGAAGAGTGGAGATCTGAATCGAGGTATACCACGTAATGAGAGGCATGGATAGAGTCAATAGCCTGAGACATTTCCCCAGAGCAGGATTGACTGGCATGAGGGGTCATTGTTTTAAGATATTAAGAGAAGAGTATCGAGGGGTCATCAGTGGTAGGTTCTTTAAACAGAGAGTTCTGAATGCATGGAATGTGTTGTCAGCAGTGACGGTGGAAGCAGAACCATTAGGGAATTGAGGGGTGCATAGTTCAGTTTTTTTTATTTTTACATTAGGATTAATCTTCTGCATAACATTGTGGGACCAAGAGCCTGCTTGGTGCTGTACGTTTCTATATTCTATGTTGTATCTTCTATTTTATAGAAAACTTGCCCCTTTTTAAAAACAGTCTATCCTTCCATTCTTCCTACCAAAGATGCTGCCTCACAAGTTCCGACATTTTATTCTACCTGCCATTTTTTACCCATTCTCCTCATCTGTCCAAGTACTTTCGCAGCTACATGCCTATTTGACATTTGCAAACTTAGCAACAATCCCATCAGTTCCTTTGTCCAGAATGTTAATGTATAACGTGAATAGTTGTGGTCTCAACTCTGATTCCTGCAGAACTCACCTAATCACCGACTACCTTCCATGAAAAAGACCTCTTCATCCTTACTCCCTGCCTACTGCCAGTCAGCTAATCCTTTACCCACGCTGAAAACTTGCCCCTGACATCTTGAGTTTTTTCCTATTCTTCAGCCTGCTGTGAAACACCTAGTCAAAGGATAAGTTAGTATTCGTATATTTGAAAAATAGCCAAATTGATGCTGAAAGTTTGGATGACATGCCCTTACATTGCACAAGGAAGAAGCTGATACACAAGAGAACAAACTATGTTAAGAACATAATGAAGATGAGACATGATGTACAGATTCAGTAAGTGAGCAAAAGTTGTAAAACAATGTGAGCGCATTCACAGCAAAAATCAAAAAGCTAACGTATTTTAAATAGAGAATCAAAAAACAAGTCACGGGACGATCTGTTTTTTGCTGTCTATGAAAAACAGAAGATTGACTCCCGGGCATAGCAAATGACTAGGTTTCTTCACTCGACTGATTTTTGGTATGAAGGTTTTGGCTTAGCATAAACTGCTTAACATGTTAGGCCTGCATTCCTGGTTGTTTAGGTCCACAGATCCCTGGAAATACATGGTCAATTGTTGCCTTCTTCCATCATTCCATTGACTCTGGAGCAGTTCCTGCAGATTGGATGGTGGGAAATGTAATTTTACTGTTTAACATGACAGAGAGAGGAAAGTAAATCAGTGATGGACAGAACAGTCAGCCTAACGTCAGTGCAGGAAACTGTTAAGTTTTACTATCAAAGTTATATTAGCACGTGGAAAATATTTTGGGAAATTGATAATATTTTACAGCAGTAATCAGAGATGAAATAACTGAAGATTCATCCAATGAAGTTTACCGGGTGGAGCTAAGAAATAAGAAGGGGATGGTAACGTTAATCAGGTTGTACTATTGGCCCTAAATAGTCAATGGGAATTAGTGGAACAACTGTGCAGGGAGACTGGGCAGATTTGCAGGAACAATAGAGGAGCAATCATAGGAGATTAAAATGTTTCTAACATAGAATGGGACTGACAGAGCGTTGAGGATTAGATGGAGTGCAATTTGCTAAATGCATTCAGGAATGTTTCCTCAAGCATTTAATAAGGGGTCCTGCACACAAAGGGGAAAACACGAACTATGTTTGTGAAATAGGGCAGGATAGGTGACTGAGGTGACAGTGGGGAGCACTTTTGAACCAGTGAACATGGTTGTGTTAATTTCACAACAGTTTAGGAGAGTGATAATACTGGTCCATAGGTTCACTTATAAAGTGGGCTAAGACAAATTTTAATGGAACTAAGCGCGATGTTGCGGGGTTGATGGGAGTAGTTTGTTTACAGGTAAACTGATCTCCGACAAGTGGGAGGTATTTTATAAGTGTGATAGTTAGCATTCAAGGTCTATATGTTCCTGTGAGGATAAACTGCAACGTTGGCAGGAAAAAGGAACCCAGGATGACAAGCGATATTGAGACCTTGACCACAAAAAGGAGGGATGCATCATTCAGGTATAGGCAGGTGGGAATAAAGGAAACCCTGAAGGTATACAAAGGATACAGGAATTTACTGAAAAAAAGAAATCAGGAGGGCGAATGGGGGAACAAGATAGTCTTGGCTGAGAAGGTTAGGGTGAATCCAAAGAGGTTCTTTAAGTATATTAAAGAAAAAAAGAATAACTAGAGTGAGAATTGGGTTACCTTAAGGACCAAGGAGGAAATGTGTGTGCAGAACCAGGGTAAGGTTGTCAGTGAATATTTCTCCTTTGTGTTTACTGGGGAGAAACATTTGAATACCTTGGAACTTGGGGAAGGTATTTGAGAAAACTTGGGGACATTCTATATTAGCTGAAAATGTGTTGCTGGAAAAGTGCAGCAGGTCAGGCAGTATCCAAGGAGCAGGAGAATCGATGTTTCGGGCATGAGCCCTTCTTCAAGAATCTGCCCGAAACGTCGATTCTCCTGCTCCTTGGATGCTGCCTGACCTGCTGCGCTTTTCCAGCTACACATTTTCAGCTCTGATCTCCAGCATCTGCAGTCCTCACTTTCTCCTAGACATTCTACATTACATTAGAATAGATGTGGGATGTATTAGAGTGCATGAATTTGGATACATGTCTTAGTCCTGACGAGATATATCCAAGAACACTGCAAGGGGCTCGAATAGAAATTGCAGAACTTTGGCTAGATATATTTGCAACACTGTTAGCTACAGGTGAGATCCCGAAAGACTGGAGAGTAGCGAACGTTGTGACAATATTCAAGAAAGACAACAGAGAAAAGCCTGGGAACTACAGACCAATAAGCTTGATGTTTGTGGTGGGTTAGTTTTCTGAGAAGATTCTGAGAGATAAGGCATAAATGCATTTGGAGAGACAGGGTTTGTTTCAGAGTAATCAGCATGGCTTTGTATGTAGGAGATCAGCCTTACAAATTTGTTAGAGCTCTTTGATGAAGTAACCAAGCATGTTGATGAGGGCAGAGTGGTAGACGTAGTCTGGATAGATTTCAGAAATGCCTTTGATACGTTTGGCCTTTATAGGCTCCTCTGGAAGGTTAGATCGCATGGAATCCAGGGCAATATGGCAAATTGGATACCCAATTAGCTTGATGGTGATGAGCAGATGGTAACAGTAGAAGGATGCATTTATACTGGAGGACTGTGACTAGTGGAGTGCTTCAGAGGTCGGTGCAGGGCCCATTGCTGTTTGTTACCTATATCAATGATTTGGATGAGGGTGCACAACACATGGTTGGTAAGTTTGCAGATTACATTAAAATAGTTGGTAACTTGCACAGTGAGGAAGGTTATGAGAAATTGCAGTAGGAACTTGATCAGCTGGAGAAGTGGGCCAAGAAACGGCAAGTGGAGTTTAGTCCAGATAAGTGTGAGTTCTTGCATATTGGAAAGTCAAATCAAGATAGGAATTTCATAGTGAATGATAGGACGTTAAGGACTGCAGTGGGGGTTCAGGTGCACTCTTCTCTGAAAGTGGAGTAACAATTAGACAGGGTAGTGAAGAAGGCTTTTGACACACTAGGCTTCATGATTCAGGGCATTAAGTTCAGAAGTTGGGAAATTATGTTGCAGATGTGTAGTACGTTAATTAGACTGCACTTTGAGTATTGTATTCAGTTTTGGTCACCTAACTATAGGTAGGATGTTATTAAACTGGAAAGCGTGCAGAAGAAATTTACAAGAATGTTGCCAATGTTCCAACGGTCTGAGATACAGGGAAAGATTGGACAAGCGAATACTTTCCTCTTTACTGCCGAGGAGACTAAGAGGGGATCTTATAGAAGTTTTTTTTACGTTCAAAAGAGGCATGGATAGAGTGAATGCACTCAGTCTTTTCCCACTCTAGGGGAAACGAGGACTCGAGGGCATCAGTTTAATGTTCAAGGGGAAAGAATAAGAGGGAACTTGCAGGACAACTCTTTACTCATACGAAGGTACGATTTTGGATTGAGTTGCCAGTGGTCGTGGTTGGGGCAGGGATATTAACAGCTATTGAAAGGTATTTGAATTAATAATTGAATAAGAAATGTTGAGGAGGATATGTTCCATGTGCAGGGAAATGGGGTTAGCGTAGATGGATGGTTTGGTCGGCTTAGACCAGTTTGCACAAACGGGTCTGTCTTTGTGCTGATGGGATTCTATAATCATTTGAATCTATGACTGTAGAGATTGCGTGCAAACGGGATGTTTTTAATGTTTGGGGAGTCTAAAACATGTTTTAATGTTGGGTCAGATGGGAAAAGTATTTATGAGTGAGATGAGAAAAGCCAAGACACTGTACACATTAGGGCATGAAGCAGTTTGTTTTTAAATAGATCTTCATGGTAATCAAGTAAAAAGGAAAGAACGTGGGAATATGCTTTTGGTATTGATAATATAATCGTATTGGATAGGGGAGCACTTTTAAACTGATTAATGCTGGACTTTTTCACCCAGTCTTGATGATTCCATGTTTGAATTCAGGGGGATCGCTGTTTCACTTTTTGTCACATATCTCCACCAATCACTCCATTTTAAAATATAACTGCGTTGCTAACATTAAAAATAAATACAGGTCTCAGACTTTATCTAGTTCAGCGTTAACAAGTTTGCCAAGTTTACATATTAAGTAAAAACATTGTCGTTATTTTCAAGCTAAAACTCCCCAAACAAAGCTACAATGAAAAAATGTAAAGCTCTTCAGAGTGTTATCTTTGAAACACTTTGGAGGAATAAGTGAGGATTGCAGATGCTGGAGATCAGAGTCAAAAAGTGTGGCGCTGGAAAAACACAGCAGGTCAGGCAGCATCCCAGGATCAGGAAGATCAACGCTTCAGGCATAAGCTCCTCATCAAGAATGCCTGATGAAGGGCTTCTGACCGAAATTTCGACTCTGATGCTCCTCGAATACTGCCTGACTTGCTGTGCTCTTCCAGTGCCACACTTTTTTTGACTTTGAAACACTTCGAACAAATGATAGTTAAACTCATGACCAAGAAGAAATAACAGGTAACACTAGATAGTGTTGCGATGCGGTTCTGCTCACACAGCCTGCTGGTGCTGGACTCCAGTCCTTGACCAGTTGTATTTGGCTGAATGACCTTTGCTTCAGCTGCCGGGTTTTTTTTAGAACGCATACCCCACAGAAATTCACCACAAGTGGGAAAGATGACGTTGGGTTTCTCAGCTTCTCCATGCTGCTGTATAGAGAGACAGAGGGCTGTGAGCTCATGCTTCACAGGCAGCATAAATTCTCTCCTTCTCTGAGTTCCAACATGCAATAGTTTTACCCCAACCCCAGACTGAATGTCATGAACTCTCTCTGAATGTTTCCAGACTGAAACATCTGCCATCTTTAGCAGTGCTACTTATTATTATGTCGGTCAAGAGATTTTATTTTTATGATTCATATTTTTATAATATGTTAAAATGAAAAGATCTTATTCAATGACTATTTCCCCAACATTGAGTTTCCTTCACAAGCAGAAGAATCCATTGGATATGCACACAAAACACACTGCTCATTCTCAGATCTCACCAACTAAACTTTGATATCATTCCAGGAATGAGTGAAGGTCGATATCCCTGGGAATTACTACAGTTACGGAGATAAAACTACAATGCACGAAGAAAACGACTGTTTGAAAGTTCAAAGCTTTTGCAGAAACAAAGCATCGTTTCATTATCTTCTGGCACTTCCTCTATCTGCATGATAACGTCTTTTGAGATTCATGAACGAGGACAGACAAATCTCTCTGGATCACCAAGTTCTGGGATGTTTCTCCATTTCAATCTTTTCCTGTTGTTTTATCCTTTGTGCCATAATATGGTAGTTCCCATAACATATGCAGTGCTACTGTTTCTGACGAATGCTTGTTCACTCACTTCCCCTGCCTATGTCCCACTGGAGAGTCTCATACTCCACTTGACAACTTATTGAATGACCATCTTGATGCATGAGTTAATTGAACACCTATAAATTCACTACCATCATCCAAATCATTCAGATACACTGATATCTTTGGCTCTCCAACAATTAAAGCTTTTCAAACTTTACATTTACACATTTATCCCGACTTTTTACTACCTTAGTATTGAAGCTTTAAAGGGCTCAATTACGTAATCCTGACTCTGCTTTGCATTTTAGAGAAAATAAATCTTCTATTCGAGGGTAACAATTCTGGGTGGTTGAATCGTCTTCCTCGGGCACAATAGCAGCCTCGAAGGACTGGCTAAGAAAGCTACACACGTTAAGAGCAGCATTTGGCTATTGTGTCCCTCGAACCTGCTGTACTATTGAGAGATCATTGCTGATCTGATTGTAGTTGAACATCCCACTGTTCTAAATAACATTGGCTCCTTTGTCCATCCTGTGAAGCTCAAACTCAAATACTTTCCATAAGCCAGGCAGTCCTGCTTCCTGGAATGAGAATTTTACAGTCAGCACTGTCCTCAGGAGAAAAGAATATCCTTTTGTCAATCTGAAAAAGGAGAGTCCTTATTTAGTAATAGTTTTCCTTCACACAAATTTAAGAGCTATGTGATACAAGTGCAAATATAGGAACATATGCAGGTTATTCAGTTGGTCAACCCTATTCCACACAACCTTTAATTCAGTATTCAAACAGGAATCAAAAGTCTCTATTGCTCCCTGGAAAGATCTGTTTAAAGCAGCAATTACATTTGTGATGATGCTTTACTTTAACAAGGTGAGCTCGTCCTTTTTTTAACGAGAGTTTCTAAAGACAGAGGTGCTGAGCGGTCTAAGAAGATCTTAATTTAATCTCTTGAGCTTAGTTTAACAATGGCTGGAGAATGGCCAGTCCTCCCAGTTCAGTTTTACTCTCGTTTGCCCTCCCTCGGGCAGTCACAAGATACTGGAGACCAGGAAGATTGTAAGCTTTAGCAAATGATTCCTGATTGTCTTTCTTTGGATTTGCATTTGTCTGTGAGAAAAGGAGAGGTAATTACAGCAATAGCTCGGCACTAAATTTGGTGCAAATGCCAATGGAGTGTTTGGAAATGGCTAGAATACAATGGCAGGTGATTAAAGTTCAGAAATTGGAACTTACTAAAGTCGATGTAAGAGGATGGAGGTGAAAGTAGGAGGTCAGCTTAATGAGGAGCGGATGAACAACCTCATCGTTGCCAAAGTCCTGTTGAGGATCTCTTCAAATATACATAAGCATTGCTAAATTTGATGATAAGAGTGTAGAAACGTTTTCAACTTAATTGAGTAAGTGACTAAACAATTAAGTGGCCAGTGACCATATTGGTTTTGTTGATCAAAGTAAAGCTGAAAGGTAGAGTTCGTGAGGTACTCACATCACTGTCAGAGGAGATATCTGAGGCCTAAGAGGAGATGAAGAAATCCATCTTAAATGCATAAGAGCTTGTGCCAGCATCCTACAGATAGCAATGCAGAAGTCGAAGGAGGAACTGTAGTCAAATGCACATTGAGTTTGGAAGAATCAAAGTAAGGAATTGTGATTGGTGAATAAGGGAATTAAAAAAAAAACATGTGACATTCTTAGAGGGACAATTATTTCGAAGGAGGTCAAAAATTCCTGAGATAATGAGAACTCAAGTGGAAGATCAGAGAGTTAAATTAGCAAGATGAGTACTGAAATGTCTGATGATTATGACTTGGTTCGTAAACCAAAATTGAGCTTCCAAAGTCAATATCAATCCATGGGGGGTAGAATTTGGGGAATAGAGAAAGCCTCTCTCAGTGAGGGAAAGATCGATAACGGTGAAGATAATAAAGATAACTTACCACAGGGTAAAATGGAAACCAATGAAGTGGAAAGAAAAGTTAAAAGCTCCGGTGTTTTCACTGCTATAAAGTAGGCCATATGAAGTCACAGTGTTGGTGTTGCTGGGAGAACATAAATGACGAGCAGGTGGTCATATAGAGGCTATGAAACTCAAGCTAAAAAAGACAAAAACATTTTTACTGGCTTGGACTGCGTAAAAATGTAATTGAATTTTATCAGATAGATCATTCATGTCAAGTAATTGGAAAAGCACAGGCAGTAATAAAATCCGCACCACTTCTGCATTTGGGAAACCTTTAAAAAGAATCCTAATTGATTGTGTAGGACCCCTGCCTCAATCAATATGTAGGAATCAGTATTTGTTAACAATCATGGATGTGTCTACAAGAATTGCAGAGGCCATTTCTTTAAGCAATAATACAGGTTAAAGTGTTGTAGGAGAGCTGCTCAAATTTTTGGCTAGATAGGGACTACCTACAGAGTTAAAACCAGATCAAGCGTCAAAATTTATATCAAAGTTATTCAGGAAACGTATGAATAGTTCAGGAATAAAACAAATCAAATAAACTGCCGATCATCCAGAATCGCAAGGAGCACGAGAAAGTTGAAATCAGACATTAACGACCATGTTCAGGGTGTTTTATGAAGAGAATCCAGATGACGGCGATGAAGGAATTCTGTTTGTCCTTTTTGTCATTAGAGCTGCAATAAATAGATCGATCAAATTCAGTCCATTTGGATGAGGTTTTTGGGCACGAGGTGAGAGAGTCACTAAAATTGGTGAAGGAGAAATTGCTGAGACAAAATTTAGAGACCACATCTCTGGACTATGTGTCATTTTTTTGCGAATTGGTAAATAGAGTGGGGGAATTTACAACACTGATCTTTAAAAATATCAGATTATGAGATGAAACAGGAAGCAGAAAAAAAATCAAAAACTCACAATTGTACTGTCAGAGATAAGGTGTTAATATTGCTTCCAATGAACCTTAAAAGCAACGTTTCATTGACTTTATCGATTCGAAGGGAGATTGATTGAGGTGAACTATTTGACAAGGTCTCCAGGCAGAATGTAGTCTCATTGAGTGCGTCATGTTAATATGCTCATAACATATTTTGGCAGAAAAGTGAAAAAGGAGACTAACTTACTGCGTACAGCACATAATGAAGAACACAATTCAGAGGATTCTCAAGTGGACATTCCTCAGATTCGACTGTTCAATGAGGATATTGTCAAAATTGTATTAGATTATTGCATTACCTTCCAGTAGAAAATCAACATGACCATAAACAGTTAGTAGTATCGCATGGGGAAATATATTTGAATAAACGGGGAAGTAATAATCGAATTATGCATGATGTAGGAAAATGATGAAGTGCTGCTCCACTTAAGCAACGTCCTTGTAGACTTAATAGTCTAATGATAAAAACAACACAACATAAGGTGGAAGTCCAACAGGTGCATCTGGAGGCACTAGCCTTTGGAGCACTGCTCCTTCAACAGGTGGTTAGAGGGCCACATACCGGCCCTCTGACGTTGGCTCACTTGTTAAAAAATGAGATTGAACGCATGCTCCAGGACAACATAAGCAAATTTATTTGTAGTGACTGGAGCTCACCCATGATAATGGTTTCAAAACCAGATGGTACACAACGTTTATGTCAGTACAGATGCAAAATTTGATTCACACCTGATTTCACATTTGGAAGACAGTATTGGGAATTGGGACACACATATATTTGCTCGCATGTGCCTTACCTCAAAGAGCAGAAACAATTTTTGGTTTTGAAACACCGAATAGACTATATAATTAAGAGTTATGTTATTTGTTATGAAAAATACACCAGCCACATTTCAAAGTAGGAACCAATAAAGTCATTTCAATATTACCCAGTTGTTTGTTATGTATGGATAACCTGGTGATTTTTAGGCATACATAGTGAGAACATTTAGAGTGATTGAGTCAGAGAGATGTGATGCACAGAAACAGACCGTTCAGTCCAACTCATCCATGCCAATCAGTTATCCTAAACTAATCTCGTCCCATTTGCAAGCAACGGTCAAATATCCATTTAATACTTTGTCTATTTATCCTGTTATCAAAGTGCAAGTGTACTGTACATTTAGGAAATTTGAAGAGCCAGTAAGGACTTCCTAACACAGTACAAATTGTTCTGAACGAGGTAAAAATGTCGTACTAGGTCAAAACCAATTGTACAGCTGTTTTGCTGTGGAAAAATAATTCAAATTTGCCCAAGCAGTTTGAATTATGCCCCAATATGCTAGAATCCAATAAAAATTGAAGTTAGTACTTTGATAAAATGAAAACTAATGGAACGATCTGATGTTTTATAAGTAACATGCAAAATGTTCCTAAACTCCTACATCCGATAAGAAGATCCTATCAGTCTATTAAAGATCATCTTTTTTCCTTCACAATTTACGGATGGAAAAAATAGGACTGTCTTTTGCTCTAAAAACGTTCTTCGGCCTAACATAGTACTTGTGTTTTACATTTTTAAAATCTAATGAGTAGAATGATTTCAATAAATCATGCAATCAAGAAAAAAAACTCACTACTTCTACCTACTACCGTAAACATAAATTAAGGTTACATGTTAAAACTATAACTTATTGTTTCTGTGCTGTGAGTCTCCCAAACAGGTTCCTCCATGGTCAGCTGTGAATTTCACTGTTTGTTAATTTTTCCTAGATGCACTCCGATGTCCAGAGATCTATGAACTCAAGCAGAAAAGGCTGTAGCATGCAGATTCACTTCTTTGTCAGTCGCAGTTTTGCAGAATTAAGCAAATTGTTCGAACGACTTCAGGAGAGAGGCTGGGTGATAAACCTGGCTAAGAGTGAATTCGTCAAAGACAAAGTCATGTACGTGGGTCATGTTATCGGACCTCACGGAATGTGAAACACAGATTATTCCGGAAATTCCCACACCCTGTAAAAAAGGGATTGCCTGGACTGAGGGGGTTATTTTGGAAATTCATTCCGAAATTTAAAAGTGTGGCTGCTCCACTCACTGAATTATTGAAGTAATGCAGGAAAATTCATTGAACAACACCCTGTCAGAAAGCATTTGATAGCCTGCAAGCTGTGTTACTCACTGCCGCTGTATTAGCCACACCTAACTATGCAAAGTATATCAAGATGACTATAGGTGTGAGTGATGTGGGTGTAAATGCTGTACTCTTACAAGACGAAAACTAGAAGATAGAAAGAATTATTAGATGCTTTTCCAGGAAATTGAAAATTCATCAACAGAAATGTACAGCAATTGAGAAGGAGACTTTGAACTTGGTATCGCCATTTAAGTCTTGATGTGGCCAATAATGTTCCTTATTCGAGTGTGTGGTGCTGGAAAAACATAGCAGATCAGACAGCATTCGAGCAGCAGGGTAATCAAAGTTTTGATCATAAGCCCTTTATCAGGAATGAGGCTTGTAGGTTCATTGGCTGGGAGGTAAATGGGGGGTGGGGGTGGAGTGGGGCTGGGGGTAATGTAGCTGAGAGTGCGTTAGGTAGATGAAGTGGAGGTGAAGGAGGTAGGTAGGAGAGAAGGATCAGCGGAGAGGTGGGAAGGCAGACAGACATCTGGGACAGGTCTAGTGGTTTGGTGCCAAGTTGGCGATTGGATCTGGGATAAGATGGAGGGAGCGGAACTAAGGAAAAAGGAGGCAACTGCATTAATGCCGTGTGGTGGAGGGTCCCAAGGTGAAAAGTGAGGCGTTCTTCCTCCGGGCGTCGGTTGAATAGAGATTGGCATTGGAAGAGACCCAGGACATGCATGACCTCGGAACAGTGAGAAGGGGAGTTAAAGTGTTTGGCCATGGGGCGGAGGGGCTGATTCGTGCATTCATCCCGGAGATATTCTCTGAGCCATAACCCAGCGTTCCAATTCGGCACCGCCCTCATGGCAGGAGCGGACAGACTGAAATAACCTGTATTAGTGAATGTGTGCATGATTATTGTCAATGTGATGTATATATGCTTTAGTGTATTAACAAATTAAGACTAAAGAGTATCAAATGAACTCAACTTTATACTTTGGTGTTTCTTCTTTTAAGGAAGGAGGGTGACGCTGCTGCCATTTTAATGAGGTGATTTTGTTGTTTTTTTAAAGAAAAGTCTTAAAAACAGAGATTTCGAGGGAAGAACCTAGTTAAGCAGTGGCACGTGAGTGGTCAGTTCTCCTAGTTCAGGTTTATTCTCATGTTGGTTTAGCTCTGGCAGTCACAAGTTGCTGGAGACCAGGAAGCTTGCAAACTTCAGAAAATGATTCCTAACTGACTTTGTCTCTGAAATCTCTCTGGATGATGTTCTCTCCTGCCTAGAAGAATCTGTGTTTGAATTTGCCTTTTTGCCAAGGAATGTGTTTATGGGATGTGACATGATTGGAGCAATGCAGCAGTAATGTTGCTGTATCGCATCATCTAAATTTATCAATGGTAAAGTTGTTCTAAATTCTTTTTTGTTGTTTCTGCTTGCGTGAAACCAAGTGACTTGACCAGCTCCAACCCTTCTGAAATATCAATCTCACCTCTGACTTTAAACTAAGAAAACGATAGTGTCCAGACTGCATTCTTGAACTATAACACCTTTGAGATAATAAATACCTGCTTATTTTCACCTAAAATTTGTGGGGCCCA
This sequence comes from Hemiscyllium ocellatum, assembly GCF_020745735.1. Classification (NCBI taxonomy): domain Eukaryota; kingdom Metazoa; phylum Chordata; class Chondrichthyes; order Orectolobiformes; family Hemiscylliidae; genus Hemiscyllium; species Hemiscyllium ocellatum. The sequence continues at coordinate 215,955 of NW_026867957.1, read as the reverse complement.
GACTATAAACTGTGCAGCCTACTTCTGGCACCCGGGAATGGGGAAGCATGATCTTAGCAGCTACCTGTCAAATAAAGTCTGAAACATTTCCATCTGAATAAGATCACTGCTTCTTCACATAAACTCCCGTGTGTATAGGCCCAACTCTCACCATTCCCACTGATGATGCACAAATCAAACAAGTAAACTGTCTCTGAAAATGCTTCAAATGCAGTTATAATCATTCTCATCAAATTGTACTGTTGATGCTCACTGTTTCAAGTCTTCTTTGTTTTGTGCATATTGTCAGAACTCGCTCCTCATTCCTCAAGAATCCATCACTCGACTCTGCTTTGAGTTTATTTGACATGATTCCAAAAATGCACTGCTCAAACACGGATGACTGGGGAACATTATATAAACAGCATTCCCACTGTTTTGTGTTTTTTTTTCTTTTGATTATTGTCTTATGCAGACTCTCACTCACCTTTAATCAATAGGATTATAATTCCTAAACTAATTTAATTCAATAAAATTTGAACATATTTCGTTCTGATGCACAATGTATCACAAACATCTCGAAATCATAAATGGGCCCTTCAGCCCATTGTGTCAAAGGAAGGAATCGAACTCGCTATGCACAATTTTCCACTCACATCTCCAGATTGTTCTAATTTTTCTCTCTCTCTTTGTATTTTATATATATATGTGTGTGTATATATATATATATATATATATATATACATACACACACACACACAATATGCTTTCTAATCAACAGCTTATTTTATTTCCAGATTTCGTACTCTGCAAATTTCGAAGGCAACTTGATAATGAAATTGTTGGAATTTAGAATGATTCTGGTCATTCCCCCCCACTATTTCCAGCCATTCTTCCCTCAATGATCGCAAAGTCTTCTATTTAGACTCTTAAATGTGCTGCTTCATTGTCATAGAAAAGGTGTTAGATTGAAAGAAGTTAACTGGAGCTCTGTGTTCAGTGACTGTAATTAATGCAAATCTCCATGGATTCTAACATTATCGCTGGAGAGTTTCTCTCTTCTATTAATACCAGAGTCCGATCAATGAGCTAGCCTATAGCATCTGTAGAAACATCATCTCGACACAAACAGGGATCAGCAGCTCCACAGAAAAGGAGAGAAGAGATCAGAGTCTGAGAACATTAGACTGTAATGTTACAGCAACGGATCAGAATATAACAACATTAAACTGGAATGTTACAGCAATGAATCATAGTTTTATAGCATTAAACTGGCATGTAATGACAATGGGCAGGAGTTTATCCGTTGGTCTTTCCTGGCTTTCTCAGGAGTGGCCAACCTTGTCAACACGGATCACGTGTGTACTTTGGGTGATCCAAGCTGGTTATTATCCCATCCTCGCTATCATTGGTGTCCCTGGTAAGTGTCTCTATCATACTATTTACTGTATTAGGCGTGTTGCACAGACTTACTGTCCTTTTTTTAAATTCTAAAAGGATTGAAACGTGTCATAATATCCATTCGTTAGCTTTAACTCTCATCAAACAAGTTTAAGCGAAAACCAAAGATCAGCAAGGCAGCCTACATGTGGAACCACAGAAGATGGGGAGACTTAATTGAAAATTTTGCATTAATATTAACTGTAAAGAAGGACATAGAAGATTATAGAATGTGGGAAGTAGATGGTGAAATCTATTTTTTAAAGTTCATATTACAGAGGAGGAGGTGCTGGATGTGTTAAATGGATATAGGTGGATAAATTCCCAGGACCTGACCCTGTAACTCTATAGGAAGTTCGGCAACTGGTTGCTGGGCCCCTTGCTGAGATATTTGTATCATCCTTCGTCACAAGTGAGGGGCCAGGAGACTGGAGGTTGGCTAACATGGTGCCACTGTTTCAGAAAGATGGTAAGGAAACACCAGAGAAGAATTGACCAGTGATCTAGACATCAGTGGTGGGCAAGTTGTTGGAGGGAATCCTGAGGGATAGGATTTACATGTATTTGGAAAGACAATGACTGATTTTGTTTAAACAACATGGCTTTGTGTGTGCAAACTAATGTCTCACGAACTTGTTTGATTTTTTTTTAAGAAGTGATGAAAAGGATTGATGATGGCAGAGTGGTACGTGTGATCGATATGTATTTCACTAAGGATTCGATACTGCTCCTGGTGCTAGACCGATTAGCAAGGTTAGACCACATGGAATACAGGGAGAACTAGCCATTTAGCTACAGAACTAGCTCAAAGGTAGAACACCGAGTGTGGTGGTGGTGGTGCCACGATGATCAGTGTTGTTTCCATAACTTTTCATCATTTATATGGATGGTCTGGAAGTATAGTTATCTGTAGATAACACCAAAATTGGAGGTCTTGTGGACAGCAAAGATCGCTATCTCAGAATAAAAAGTCCCGAGAACTGGCAGATGGAGTTTAATTCAGCTAAATGTGAGGTGCTGCATTTTGGAAAGGCAAATCATAGCAGGATTTCTACAGTCAATGGAAATGTCTTGGGGCTGTGTCGCAGAACAGGGACCTTGGAGTGCACCTTCATAGTTCCTTGCAATTGAAGTCGCAGGTAAAGAGGAAAGTGAAGAAGACTTTTGTTATGCTTTGTTTTATTGGGCAGAGCATTGAGTTGGTAATTGGGAGGTCAATTTGGGGCATTACAGGAATGGTTTGGCAATATTTGGTAAATTGTTTGCTGTTCTGGTCTTCCTCTTATCGGAAGGATGTTTTGAAAGTTGAAACAGTTCAGAAATGATTGACAATAATATTGCCAGGTTTGGAGGATTTGAGCTATAGGGAGAGCTTGAATAGACTGGAGCTCTTTTTCCTGGACCTCCGGAGGCTGCTGGCTGACTTTGTAAAGGTTTATAAAATCACGAGGAACATGGATAGTGTTAATAGAAAAGGTATTTTTCCCTGGAGTGGGAATGTCTCGAACTAGAGGACATTTATTTAGGGTGAGAGGGGAAAGACTTAAAAGAGATGTAAGATTCAACTTATTCATGCAGAGGGTGGTACGAATATGGAATGAACTGCCAAAAGAAATAGTGGTGCCTCTTACAAGTACAACATTATAAAAGCATCTCGATGAATCTCTGACGAGGAAGGGTAAACAGGGATTCAGGCCAAGTGATGTCAAATAGTGATTGGTTGCCACAGCGGACGCTGATGGGACCCCAGCTATTCAAAATACATATTCATGATTTGGATGAAGGAGAGAAAAGTATAATCTCAAATGCAAATGCAACCAAGTTGGCTGGGAGGGTGAACAGTGACGAAGATGCAGAGATTCTTCAGCATAATCTGGGTGAGTCGAGCAAATCGATGGCACATGCAGTATAATTTGAATAAATGCGAGGTTATTCACTATGAAAGCAAACTAAGAAAGTATATTACTGTCTAAATGGCTATAAATTGGGAGACGGGATTTCTCAGCGGGACCTTGGTGTCCTGCCTAACCAGTCTCTGAAATTTGTCATGCAGGTGCAGCAGGCGGTAAAGAAAGCCAAAGGTATGTTGGCCTTCATTGTGGGAGATTTCGAGTATAGGAGCAGGGATGTGTTGTTGCAGGTTTCCAGGGCATTGATGAGGCCGCACCTAGAATTCTGTGTGCAGTTTTCGTCTCCTTTTCTGAGGAGCGATTTTGCTGCTCTTGAGGGATAACAGTGAAGGTTTACCAGACTGATTCCGGGTTTGGCAGGACTGATTTATGAGCAGTGTTTGACTAGGATAGGGATTGTTTTCACTGTAGTTCAGACGAATGCGTTGCGGGGATCTCAGATTGACTAATAGAATTCTAACAGAACTAGACAGGGTAGGTGCAGGAGGATATTCCCGATGGTGAGTGTGTCCAGACCTGTCAGTGTCCAAGGATTTAGGGTGGACAATTAATATCAGAAATGAGGAGCCATTCCTTCACCCAAAGAGTGGTGAGCCTCTGGGAATCATTATCACAGGAAGTAGTTGATGCCAAAACTTTGAACGTTGTGAAGAGGTGGGTCGTTATTGCACTTTGGGCGAAGGATATGGGGAGAAAGCAGCATTAGGCCTACTGAGGTGGATGATCAGCAATGTTGCGATGAATGATGGGACCGGATCGAAGGGCCGAATGGCCTCCTCTTATCGTCTGTATTTCTACGTTTTCTATGTTTCAATGTTACATCCAAAGGTACTACTGGTGTTGGTGTTCAAGATGCTGACCATCAGAAAATGGTACAATATACACAGTCATTCATTTCGCGGGAGAGATGGAGTGTCCCAATATTCAAATTGTTGAGAGTACTGGAACATCTGACACTGTCTCCAAAGAAAGGGAAATGAATAGAAGAGATCAGGGAACGAAACTATGATAATCACCAATAAGTGGTCATGCTGTGTATTTGTGGGAAGTAACATACTTAACTCTGTGGAAAGTAATTGGAGAGCTTTCCTCAGTTGTGCTTGAGCTGCAGCATAGATTCACTTAGGATATTCAATGTGACTGACAAACTGAGAAAGCATTTTAGAATGGGGAAAGCCATGTAAAGCGGTCGGAGGACGATGTTGGGCTAGGGCAGGGAGTTGAGGCAGTTTGGATATGACCAATACATCCTGAGTTTTCCAGGAACACTTCCCCAACAAATTGGGAAAGCAGGAGCACAGAGTGAGGCAAATCTTGTTCAAAGAAGAGGTTGTGTCACAGCTGTGTCACCCAATCCCTTTCAACAAATTATTTAGACTTACACCAGGTGAAGACTGGGCTCACATTAACCATGAACGTCATGGTTTTATTGAGTTCCTATGATCCAGAACTTCCCAGGGAGGAGTAGATGTAAATTACATCATCTCCCACAATGCTGTCCATTGATGTATCCATTAGCTGATGGAGAGAACCTACTCCATGCGAGGTGTGCACATTGTTTCTGTTTTCCGGGTGGATGACAGAAAATAATCTCAGAAGTACCAGTAAATCGAATAACTTGTAATGTGTTGAATATGTCTATGTAGCCATTGTTTATTGTTCTTCGCAGGTTATCTTGCAATTGATTGTTTCTTGGTCTACTGAAGGCTATTTGGTGTAGATAGCACCAAAATGACATTCAGAGGGAATTCGAGAGTTTCGACACACAAACTCTGAATGAACAATATGTTTCCAAGGCAGGATGAGCACGTGACTTGCGGAGAAACGTGTCAATGTGGTGTTCCCACCTACCTGCTGCTCTTGTCCCTCGGGGTGGATTTGTTTGTTCGTTTTGAAGATGCTGGTAAGGAAATGTAATGATTTACTGTGAGGCATATTGCAGATTCCATGACAAATAATGACAAAGAATTGCATGAAATTAATAGGTGAGGAATAGGGAACCAGAGGAGCTGAACACATTGCTAAAGGGAAGATGCAGGATAGAGGTTTTGGATTCCTGGATAATTGGGTCTCTTTCTGAGGTAGATGGAACATCTCCAAACAGGATGCTCTTCACCTGAACCAGAGGGGTAGCAATAGCCTTGAGTGAGGGAGAATTTGAAATACTCTCCGGAACAGTTTAAGCTAATTTCGCAGGGGTATAGGAACCAAACTTGTAGTTCCAACATACAGGAGGTTAAGAACAGTGAGGTAAGAAAAATGGTTTCAACGTCGCAAGAGGGCACCATCAAGCAAGAAGCTGATTTACAGTGTGTCTACGTTAATGCAAGGAGCATGCAGAATGACTTGGGTGAACTTGCAGCATGGGTTAGAACGTGAGACTTCGATGTTGTGGCCATTTCGGAGACATTGTGGAGCAGTGAAAGGAAAGGTTATTGCAGGATACTGGATTTAGATGTTTCAGTAAGAAGAGGGAAGACTGTAAGAGATGGGAGCGTTGGGGAAAATGATGTGGCATTGTTAATCAAGGACAGTATTGTAGTGGCAAAAAGGACGTCTGAGTGTTCGTCTGCTGAGGTAGTAAGAGCTGGTGTTAGAAACAGGGAAGGAGAGGTAACCCTGTTGGGAGTTTTCTATAGGCCTCCAAATAGTTCCAGAGATGTAGTGGAAAAGATAGCAAAAATGATTTTTGACACGAGCGAGAGTGACAGCGTAATTGTTATGGGAGACTTTAATTTTTCAAATATTGTCTGGGAACATTATCGTGCAAGTACTTTAGATGTGTCAGTTTTTGTCCAATGTGTACACGATATGTAGACAGACTAAAAAGGAGCGATGCCACATTGGATTTGGTACTAGGTAATGAATTGGGCACGATTTTAGATTTGGAGGTAAGTGAGCAAATTGGTGATAGCGATCACAATTTTATTATATTTACTTTAGCGATGGAAAGAGATAGGTATATACGGCAGGGCAAGAGTAGTAGCTGGGAGAAAGCTTAAATAGGATGCAATGCGGCAAGATTTAGGATGTATAGGATGGGGAAGGAAACTGCAGGGATTGTGTACAATTGGAATGCGGAGCTTATTCAAGGAATAGCTACTGTGTGTCCTTTAAGAGTATATGCCTGTCAGACAGGAAGGAAGTGGTCGAGCGAGGGAGCCGTGGTTTATTAAAGAAGTTGAATATCTTGTCAAGTGGAAGAATAAGTCTGATGTTATGGTGAGACATGAAGGGCTCAGTTAGAGCGCTTAAGATCTACGAATTAGCCAGGAAAGACCTCAAGAAAGACACGAAACAAGCCAGAAGAGGACATGTGAAGCCGTTGGAAGATAGGTTCAAGGAAAATCTTAAGGAGTTTTCTAGGTATTTCAAGAATAAAATAATGACTAGAGTAAGATTATGGCCAAACAAAGATAGTAGTGGGAAGCTGTGCATTGAGGCAGACGAGATGGGAATGCGCAAAATAAATATTTTACGTCATTCTTCGCTCTGGAAAAAGATGATGTTGTCGAGCAGTACACTGAGATACAGGCCACTAGACTAGATGGGACTGAGGTTCAAATGGAAGAGGTGTGAGCAATTCTAGAAATCGTCAAAATAAATAAGTCCCATGGGTTGTATGGGTTTATCCTACAATTCTCTGGAAAGCCAGGAAGGAGATTGCAGACTGTTTGGCTTTGATCTTTATGTCGTCATTGTCTACAGGAATCGTGCTGGAAGACTAGAGGATTGCAAATGTTGTTCTCTTATTCCAGAAGGGGAGTCGAGACAACCCTGGGAATGATAGACCAGTGAGCCTTGCTTTATTTGTGGATAAAGCATTGGAAAAGGTTATAAGTTATAGGATTTAACATCATCTAGAAAGGAATAAGTTGATAGGGCTAGTACACATGGTTTTGTGAATGGTAGGTCGTGCTTCAGAAACCTGATGGAATATATGAGAAGGTGGACAATAAGCTGGATGAGGGTAAAGTGGTTGATGTGGTGTATGTGGATTTCAGTAAAACATTTTATAAGGTTCCCCACGGTAGCCTATTTCACAAAATACGGAGGCATGGGTTTGAGGGTTGTTTAGTGATTTTGATCAGAAGTTGGCTAGTTGACAGAAGACAGACGGTATTAGTTGATGGGAAATGTTCATCCAGGGGTTCAGTTACCACTGTGGTACTGCAAGGATTTATTTTGGTCCACTGTTCTTTGTCATTTTTAAAATGAGCTGGATGAGGGTGTGGAAAGAATCTATTTTGTAAATAAATTCATTTCTATTTCTGCCTTCTGATCCATAGATTGTTCCTGAATTAACCAATACTGACTGTTCTGTTATAACAGACGAGTCCGCATCATCAAACTCTGCTGTGATCTCCCACATGCACTGACTTTATTCCTCTCTCAGCTTTTACCTGAGCCTGAACAAGTTTGTGTACAATTTCAGCATTCTATTTTAAAGTGAATGGAGTTTCTTCCTAATTTTCATATCTGTATTGCAGCCTCGATCTGTATCCCTGCCTCAGACACTCTGCTTCTGAAAACATTCATCCATGTCTCGGTCTGCTTCAGTCTCAACTGTTCTAATAATCGTCTTATTGGCGTCGCACTTTATACTCTCCATAACCTCAGTTTATCCTCAACTCTGCTGCTTGTTCATCAACACACGGAGTCTAATTCATTTACCACCCCTATAATTATTGACCTACAGTTGCTTCTGGTGTGGGAATATCTCATTTTATAGTTCTCATTCTTATCAGTGTCTCTGGCATCACTTCTCCAATTAGTCTCATTCCTCAAATCATTTCTCATAGACCCTCAAACGTGTTTTCCCTTTCAGATGTGTGCTTAAAATTAATGTGTTTCTTTCTGTTTCCCTCCTTGACCATGATTTGAGCCCCTGTACAGCTGGTGGCACTGTGTCATTGCTTGTATTTTCATTTACTTCCCAAAGCGTCACACGTGAAGCTCCCTGTCAGACAGGGATATCAGCAACTTTGACTCATGACTTTCACAATTCTTCTCTGTCAATCAATTAAACTCCATGTTAGTCATCGTCAGCTGATCATACTTGAATCCACATGGGGAAACGCCTTGGAAGTTTGAGAAGGATCAGGCATGAATTAAAGACTTTTGGACTGGAAGTGCAAGGAGTGGTTAGGAAGGCAAATGTAATTTTCTCCTTCATTGCTCAAGGGGTTGAGTTGAAAAGCAGAAAGGTAGTTGTACAAGTTGCTGTGAGATCACATCTGCAGTACTGTGTGTAGATTTAATCTCGGTACTTGAGAAAGGATGGCACTGGAGGGGGTGCAGATGAGGTACATTCTGGCATTGGGTTGGGTGGTGATCTATGAGGAGAGACTGAGTAGATTGGGATTATATTGATTGGAATTCAGAACAATGAGAATTTGAGAAACATATAAAACAATGAAGAGAATGGATCATATAGAAAGAGAGAGGATGTTTCCACTGACAGGTGAAGCTAGGATAAGAGGCATAGCTGTAAGATTAGAGGAAACAGATCTAGGACTGAATTGGGAAAGAATGTCTTCACCCAGAGGGTTATTAATCTGTGGAATTCCTTGCCCGGGAAGTAATTGGCGCTATTCAGGAAACTGTTTTAAAATAAGGCTTTTTTTTCTGACAATGGAAGAAAATAACGGATACAGTGAGAGGTTGAGTAAGTGGAGCTGAGTCCACAAAAAGATCAGCCATAATCTTATTGAATGACGGAGCAGGGTCGAATGGCTGGACGACCTACTCCTGCTCCTAGTTCTTGTGTTATTATCAACAGCTCAAGAACGTGTTGCTAACAATGAGCTGGAAAATAGACTGAAAGGAAGTTCAGTTGATAAAATTGACAGATATTTAAATTAACATTTCACAACAATCGAGCATGATAGGGAGACGATGGCCTTGTGGTATTATCGCTAGATTGTTGAATTAATAGGCTCTGATAATGTTCTAGGACCCGACTTCAAATCCTGCCACGGCAGATGGTGAAAATTTATTTCCATGAAAACAATCTCGAGTTAAAAATCTCATGATGACCAAGAATCCATTGTCAATTGTTGGGCAAACCTCTCTGATTCAGTAAAGTCCTTTACGGAAGGAATCTGCCATCCTTATCTGGTCTGGCCTACATGTGACTCTAGTCTCACAGCAATATGGTTGTCTCAGAACTGCTTTCGGTGCAATTAGGGATAGGCAATTAATGCTGATCTAGCCAATGATTCCGTGAACAAATTTTAAAACATCAAAAAGGAATTGATGAGATTGTAAACTTTGTATGATAAGCAAATATAGTCAGGGTGAGTACCTAATGACAACACAGGCGCACAAATGATGAAAACTGCTGCTAGACCAGAAGTTTGGGACTTTTTTTTAGAGGCCACTGGTTGAAAACTGTAAAGCGAATAAAGTTGGAGACAATTGATTTAGGAAGGTCAATTGTTGCAAAGTATAAACAAAAATGACATGAGGCTCCATGTGGAAATAAAAATAAGAAAAAGAAAACAATGGCTAAAACATTTTTTTGAACAATTGGAAGATGACATCGTGAAACTCCACACAGGAAAAACGGAAACTCTCAAATACCTCAAACAACCATTTTATATTGGTTGTGACCCTGTTTCGACAGAGAATATCCCAAATGATTGCAGGGCTTTTTTTCAGGAGAACTCGTTTGATAAAGGGTATGATTATGTATAAACTATCCACCAAAAACTAATAGTCAGATTTCGAAACAATGTGCTCCAGACATATTCCTGGCATTTGTTGAAATATCATTACAGTCCAAGGGGATTTCAGTTGATTCAAAGGTCTTACTGTGATGCCTGTCTTCAAGGAAGGAGGAAGGCATAAAGCATGGAAATAAAGGCCAGGTAGCCTTATGTCTATTATTAGGAAACTGCTTGAGTCCATTATTCAGGAAAATAAACTGTGATTTACAAAAATTTAATGGAATTGAACAGACTCAATCGAGTTATCTGAAAAGGAGAAGCAGTGTTAATAAAAGTGAACCCTTAGATTGTGTAATTAGATTTGGTAAGCATTTTGTGAACTACCATATACAGCATGTATTGCACAAGGTAGGAAATAGTGGGTTATTGTTCAGCGATAGAACATTTGTGCAGACATAAAGGAGTGAGTCTTGATGAATATGTCTGTGTGAGTTCAGAGAGCCATAATAAGTGGAGTGCCACAAATGTCAGCCCTTGGACTCCCAGTTGCTTACTCTCTGTATTAAAGGTTTTCTTTGCGGTGTGTGTGTGTGGGGTGGGGGGTGTGGGGGGTTTGGGGGATGTAGAATGCAATCAATGCATATTCGATGATGGTAAAGATAGGTTGGAGTGCATGGTGTGTTAAGGATGTAAGTAATCTGCACTATGTAATTGGAAGACAGAGTTCATTGTAATAAAGTATGAGGTCTAGCACTTCAGAATGAATAATAAAAAAAAGCAAATGATTATTTATATGGAGAGCGACTGTGAAAACAAAAGACCAGCGCAGAGCGATTTGGGTGTTGTGTGCATGCAAGGTCTGAGAAACCATAAAGATTGATCAATTTCTAGAAAAGGATCATGCGTATGCCAGGGCATTGTGGAAGGAAAGATATGTAGGTTGGAGAGTTGGGCTGAAAATTGCAGATGGAGTTCAATCCTGTCAAATGCGAGGTCATGCATTTTGGAAGATACAATTCAAGAGTGAATTATACAGTAAGTGAAAATGTCAAAGGAAAATTAATGTGCAGAGAGATTTCTGGGTGTTCAAGTCATTTGATCCCTGAAGGTGGCAATGCAGGTCAATAGATTTGTCAAGAATACGTATGAAATGTTTTCCTTCATCAAACGAGACATTGAGGACAGTATTTGGCAGGTCATATTACAGTTCAATAAGACTATGGTTCAGCATTATATTTGGTACATTTCTGGTCGTCCACATTACCAACACGATTTTGATGATTTGGAGAGAGTGCAGAAGAGGTTCACTAGGATATTACCTGATATGGAGGGTGCAAGCTATGAAGAGAAGTTGAGTAGATTAGGATTATTATCATTCGAAAGACAGAGGTCGCGGAGGGGGAATCTGAATGAGGTCTACAAAATCATGAGAGGTATAGGTAGGGTGGATAGCAAGAAGATTTTTTTTTCCCAGAGTGGTTAACTGAATTTCTAGGAGCCATGAGATTGGATCTGTTGATGGGACGTATATGTGGTAAATTCATTATGCAGAGGCTGGGGGTTCCTGGAACGCGTTGCCAGTAGTGGTATTATGGTGGACACAATAGTGTCATTTAAGACCTCTCTAGACAAATATATGCACGGGCAGGGGGTAAAGAGATACAGATCCTTAGAAAATATGCTTTGATAGAAGAACTGGGTCGGTGCAGGCTTGCAGGGGTGAATGGCTGTTCCTGTGCTATAATATTCTTCGTTATTTTTTCATTGATCTTTGTTCTTTGAAACTATGGAAAGCCAGCAGATGTAGTTGAATCATTTATACACACAAGTAAATTACTGGAGGACTGGAGGGTGGGTAAGACTGCATCTTTAGAAAGGCTGGAAGGAAAATCATGGAAACGATAGTCTGTGTGTCTGACATTGGTGACGAGTAAGTTGTTGGAAGACATTCTGAAAGATAAGATTTACATGACTGGAAAAGGAATGGCTGATTTGTATTGGTCAGAAAGGTTTTGTATGAGAGGAATCATGTCTTACAAACATGATTTAAGCTTGTTTTAAATGAAGTAAACAGAAAGATTGATTGTAGCAGAATGGTAGATGTTGTTTAAATGAACATTAGCAAAGCCTTTGATTAGGTTCTGCATGGTAGACTAATTAATAAAGTTAGAGCACATGGGATTGCGGGTAAGCTTGATAACTCGATGTAAATTCGGTTTTACAGAAGGAGACAGAATAGAGGATTTTGCTTTGGCCTGGAAGCCTGCGACAAGCAGTGTTCCATAGGGATCAGTACTGGATGGACTTCCATTTGTCATTGATGTAAAAGGTTAGGATGATAATATCGAAGGCATGGTTGGTACATTTACAGATGACACCAAAATTGCGGTTATATTGGGCAGTGAGACAGGTGTCTGCGATTGCAAAGTGATATTGTTCAACGAGGTCAATGGATTGAGGAGTGACAGATGGAGATTAGATAAAGTAAATGTGAGGTACTGCATTTTGGTAAACTAAACAAGTGCCTGAAGTAAATCACATAATTATACGACCCCAGGTAGTACTTTAGGCCAGAGAGATCGAGGGATTTTGGTACATAAGTCTTTGAACTTTATATCAAACGTGGAAAAAAGGATTTTAGAAGGCATTCAGTACGTTTGCCTTGGTCGCCCAGACGTTTCACTACAGGTGTCGGTATTTCATACTGAGGTTGTACAGGGCATTGATAAGGCCTCTTTTGGAGTACTGAGTCCAATTCTGATCACTCACTCAGAGGAAGGACAATATTAAGCTGATTAGGATTAAAATATATTTCCCGGAACGTTGCTAAGAATTGAGGGATTGGGGTATAAGGAGAGATTGGATCAGATCATATGTTTGATTCCCTGGACCGCAGAAGATCCAAGGGGAACATTATAAAATCATGAGGTATATTGATAAGGTGAATGGCATGTTTCTGTTCCCTCGGATGGAGGATTTCTAAAACAGCGAGAATATTTTAAAGTGAGAAGAGAAATATTTCAAAAGTACTTGAGTGGCAATTTGTTCTTACATAGAGATATTAGTGTGTGTAATGCACTTTCAAAGGAAGTGGTGGGTGCAGGTACAGTTACAACATTTGAAAGATGTTTGGGTAGGTACAAGAATAGGAAATGTTTGGAGGGATATGGGCCAAACTTAGGTTGGTAGTATTAGTTGAACAAAAGATGTGCTTCCATGTTGTTCGACTCTGTGACCATGATTCTTTTGCTTTTTATAAAAAAAAGTGAATGACTTTCCAATATCTGTGTCAAAGTGAATACTTATTCTTAAAATGGATTTCCTAGTTTTAATCTCCCATACAAGAGGGAATGTCCATCAGGTATTCACCTGATGCACGGTTTTCAAGATCTTGTTTAGTGCAGGAGAAAAATCACTTATACAGAGACCTAAAATGCATATCCTTCCTAATACAAGGGTTTCAACTCAGAATCAATAAAGTGAAGTACCTTTGGAAGTTTCTAAATCAAATGATTTTTTTTTCCCGGAAACCAAAATAACTTCTGATAACGGAAATAGACTGATCCCTGGAGCACTCACTGGCTTCAGTTTCACAAGAAGAAAATCAAAATAAAACTCTACTCACAATGCCCTGCTGTAAATCATGACCAAAAAAAACAGTATATCTTGGAAAATATCAGCGGAACTGGCAACTTCTGTGAAGAGAAATCAAACTATCTTGATAAATTATTTTATCCTGGGCTCTTTAAAGTTAATTCCAGGCACAGGTATCGAGCAATCCTCCAGAGCAACTAGAGCAAATAGTTTGTGAGGCCTTAGTTTTTTTTTCTTAAAGTTTGAACAATAGAAGCAGCCTCAATGAGTACAGTCAAGCTCTCATAGAACCAGGGCGTATAGTCGGTAGTTTGCAGCAGTTGTAGCCGGGATCTCAACAGGGTTGGAAACTGTACTACATGTCGCTGGCTGCTACTCTCTCTGAATTTTCCCTTCTGGGTTGCAGGAGTTGCGTTGCCCTGCAATTTGTTTTTCTGCATTTTTTGCCCAGGGTGTATTTATGAGCTGTTCCCACATTGGAACAGTAACTGTTTAGTATTAAAACAATTCTTTAAGTTTGGCTCAGTTTTCCAATCGAGTTAAGTTATTCCACGTTCATCTTGCTTTGATTATACTTTTACTATTGTGTTCGAATAATTTGTGTTTTGCGTAATGTCAATTCGTTTGATCAATTGAATTGGATCTGGAACATGGCACCTTACATTTACTTTTAAATAAGAAAATGTTAGGGTCCAGATTAACATCTTAATCACTTTTCAGAGTTCTGATCTCATCTGTAACAATGTGTAATGGGATCGCTCTTATTTTGGGAACAGTAGATTAATTGAAATGGGGGATAATACCTTGTTTCCTCGTTTGTTTAAAAGGATGTAATATCAACTACTACTGGTTCACCAACTCCACTGTGCAACCAACAGGTTTCATAGAATCCGATCAGTGTGGAATTCAGTCCATCTAGTTCACACTGACCTGCCATAGAATGTCACACAATCATTTCCATCCCGGTAACCCTGTGTTTCACATGGCTAATCCATGTAAGCTCCATATCCCTGGGCATTATGGACAATTTAGCATGGTCAGTCTACCAAACCTGCACATCTTTAGACTACAGGAGGAAAGTGGAGAGCTCATCGTTTGTTTGAGAATGTATCAATTACTGCGAATCACTCACATTGTGCGGCTATGCGATGCTTCACAGAATAGCCTTGGCAACAGAAAGGAGTTTGTCTGATCCCTTGCAATGTTGTCTCTGAGATATTAGAGAAGGAGGTGGACATGTCTGGCATTGATCTGCTGGCACATTGGGTCATTGAGAATGCTTTCGCACTTATCATTTGTCAGAGTGTAGAGCAAATAAAATGCAAGTAGTAGAACATGCAATGAAATTATCTCGTCTCATTCCATCAATGGTTCACTGAAGACAACTGCTGTGGAAACACTCCTTAATATGTGCACTGTTTGTCATTAATACCTCCCAAAGACAAATTAATTCTACATGGCAGAGGGGGCCCAGACATTTCTCTATATAAGCCCCAGTACAGCTGCAATCCTCTCCACACCCCTCTAGAGAGAGACTGCATGCATGTGTGTGTGAGTGTGTCTGTGTGTATTTCTATTGATGTTGCTGTTAGCTTGTATGATGCTGTGACCTGCTGCCCACCCTCTCTGACTAATTCCAGACGGTTTTCACCCTCCATCACTGTCTATGCAGTGGAGTGGAGAGGCCAGCAGAATGTCGAATTCCATCACATTAAGCAACGCAGGGATCATCAGACCAGTCTCACACAGAGATACACACAAATGCTAATTCGCACAGTTACACACTCTAATACATACACGCAGATGCAGACATACGAATAAATGGGCATGCGCTCACACACACACACAGACAGACACACAGATATACTGACACGAGACAAACATGGGAGTCGATCGGTATTTCTCTTTCTCTGTGATAAATTCTCACTATTTCACCCACTCAGTAAGGTGTGCCACATTGTTTCTATTTCTCTGTTTGCAGCATGACTTTTTTTTTTTCTCTGGGTCTTTGGGATGTGTGTTGTTATTTTTGACGCTCGTTTGCTATCAGTGTATGCCTTGATCACACCAGTGAGTCTGTCAGTATTTCAATTGTTCTGCAGGAGAAAGTAAGGACGGCAGATGTTGGGGATCAAAGCTGAGCGTGTGGTGCCTGAAAAGCACAGCAGGTCAGGCAGCATCCGAAGACCAGGGGAATTGTCAGTACAGGTATAAGACCTTCATCAGTCCTGTCTGTAATCCGAATTCTATCCTGGCGTGCTTTGCTTTTCCAGCAGCACACTGTCGGCTTTGATGACCAACATCTGCAGTCATTACTTTCTGACTTGCTCTACTTTTGCAGCGCCACATTCTCTTTCAGTTATTTTGACTGGAGTCTGACACTATGGCAACTTCGATGCTTGTTGATGTCGCCAAACCTGGAAGTATTGCAAAGTATGTGGAGGGCAGTGTACTACAACAACAGGATAACGCCAACTTGTTGTAGATTTCAGGTATATTTCATCCGACAATCAACTCAGGACATTATGAGGTGATGTACTATGGAAGGAAAACAGGCTGTACAGTTATAAACGGGGTGCAGGAGCAGAGGGACCTGGGTGTATTTGAGCACAGATTATTGAAGATGTCAGGACAAGTGAGGAGAGCAGTAACTTTCTTAGTTTCAGTATCTGAGCTTTTTACAGGAGGAGTGTAGGAGGGAGTCTCCGTGCTCCCTTCCTGGGAGGTGGTGGTGACGATGTGTTATGAGCCCACCCTCCTGCCCACCAAGACCGTGGGTATTCTATTTGTACCAGCTCCATAAAAAAGCGAGATGGCATCAGGGCCAAGGTTTCTAAGTTGGAATGGGGGAAACGGAACGGAGCTGCCAGCAGGTTTAACGTGAGAATTACCTTTCACTGAACCTTGCTCCTTACTCGGTCCGTGGGACATGGATGTTTCAGAACCTCCACACGAGGCACCCCGTCCTCTCCGACTCATACCAGGGTACTCCCCACATGGCGGGGGAAGGGTCTAATGGATCAGATGTCCGGCACTCCACCACCCGGCTTGGCCCTTCCTGTCCTATTCCAGCCTTTTTCTCCTGGATTGGGAGAAAGGGAGTGAGTGAGTGAGTGTGGAGCCTGCTGATCGTACTGCTGTAGGTGGGGGGGGGGGGGGGGGGGGCGACGGAATGAAGAGGTTTTTGGTCCGGGTCTGTCCGCAGTGTTGTACACATGCAGCGTTCTTAATGTAGTGGGTATACTGGATTTGAGAGAAGCAGAGAGAGACAGAGAGAGGGAAGGTGTTGCACGCAATAGTGAGGGTGATGGCACATGAGCCTTGCTCGGGGTCGGTGCTATCACAGAAATACAGTGAGTGTGAGGGAGCAGAGACAATACAGTGACCCTTATCCTTACAGAGCAGGGATAGTTATTAATGCTTGTCCTGTATTGTGGACATTTCTTCAGACCGCAGATACTACACTGAGCTGGGTGGGAGCTCAGACCATGCTCGGTAGGTCTGGTGGTGTGGCCCCCTCTGGGAAGAGAATGGTCCTTCTATGTGCTAGCCCATTCACCAGGACCTCCATACCCCTGTCGACAAACCGTGGTGTAATTGCCTCTTATCTGCCATGCTTGGGGTAAACTGTGCAGGGCAGCTCTGAACTGAGAAAGGTCAGCCGTGTGCCCCTGGGCCTTTTAAAGATGGCACCAATGCCAGGGATCACGGAATATCCGTGGGTATCCAGACGATGGCGAGTACCCCCAGCCATGATGGTTGGTAGAATCGGGCTGGTATTGAAGGAGTGGGACACCATGGGGTGGGATGGGTAGTTAATGAAGTGAATTAGATAAGTTAGCACCAGGAAACTAGCTCAGCCTCGTGTAGACGATCCCTCTGTCACGCTCAATGTAAATGCCACTGAGATAAATTATTGTTAGATTCAGCCCAATGGGTCGAAGTCTGTTCTGACCCAACTCCCACTTACAAAGCTGCAGAACAAATGTTAATCCAAAACGCTCCTGAAATCACACAAATATTCTGTTCCCCCATCATTCCATGAAGCACTGGCTCATGTTACAGGATACTGTCGAAATGTCGGCATTTCAGCATTCTGGAAACTGTGATCACATCCTTCCATTACATTAGGACAAAGTGAGGACTGCATGGTGAGAACGTGGGAGGCTCACTGTGTTGAATTACCTATTCCTTTCCCAATGTTTGTATGCAGTCTGTGGGAAAGCTCTGCCAGTGTTATCACAAGCTCTCAGATGTTAGGAAGGGGGTCTCTGTAGGGTTGACAGGCCTGTGTTTACATTTTCCGATGCAGGAGTTAGTGCCCAGTGTTCTGACCGGTTTTATCCTTTAAAACCTCGAAGCAGTTTGATACAATTGAATGCCTTGCTTGGCTGTTTCAGAGACCATTGAAACCTCTGTCTGGAGTCGCTTTTAGGTTAGACCAGGAAAACACGTGAGATTCACTTCTTGAAAGTACATTGGGGAAACAAATTGCTGTTTACAATTGACATTGGGTTCAAGGTCATTATTACTGACACCAGATTTTAGATATCGATATTTTATTAACTGTTATTAACGCCCACCAGCTGCCCGAGCATTAGCCTGGTCTGGATTAGTAATCCAGTGACATTTCCATTGCCACATAGGGAGCTATCGCAAACCACGCTGAGCAGTTTATTTCTGTGCTGCTTGACAACTTTGTCAAAAAGAACACCCAACCATTTGACTGTCATGATGGAATGGAGGGGGTGATGTTGGTCATACTGTAATTATTCTCTTCTTAAGGGAGTTGTCAAAGTTGTGCAATTTTCTACATGGCCAGATAGATGTCAGATTTGGAACAGGAATGAAACAGCTTCCCCAGGGACACGACTTGTTGTACATTGCCTTTGTCATGTCTACTGTGTTCAGAGGTTTCTTCATGTCACATAGAGTAGCATACCACTGGTCACAAGCCTTGAGTTTGAAAAGCAACCCTCCACTGCCATCTGTAATTCTGCGGGCATACTGACGAGGTGAGTTAAATCATTGACTCAACACTTCTGGCTGAGTATGTCGCAAATAACTACATGCTTGCCTTTTCCATTATTAAGGAGGGGGACATGTGTTGGGCCCTGTCCTGCAGTGAGTTGTTTAATCCATTTATGATTGGATGTGGCAAGACTGTAGAGCTTCGAACTGATCTTTTGGTCTTGCAATTATTCAGCCCTTCCTATCAGATGGTAATCATGCTGTTTGGAATGTAAACAGTCAAGTGTGGTAGCTTTATTGTTTGCCATCAGTTTTAGGTACACATAGTTTTGCACTGGCATGTTCACCACACTCGTCGCTGAAGCATTGATTCGTTTATTGGTAATGGTAGACTGAGGGATAGTCCCAGGCAAAAAGTTACAGATTATGGTTGAATATAATTTTGCTTCTGTTGCTGTTGTGGTCTACAGCGTCACATGGAACACGCAGGTTGAGGTGCAATATCTCTAATACAGTCCTGCTCCCTGTCCCCCAGTTCACACCAAGTCCCAGTCACCCATCAGTCATGTACTCAGTGACCTACGCTGGTTTCTGATGTGGCACACTTCCAATTTTATATTCTCATTCTACTGAGGGTCTCTCCATGGTATCACACTTACAATTTGTCTCATTGCCCAACACCCTTTAACATAATCATCTGAATCCTCAGGAAAGGCTGAGGCACTTGGGCTGTTGTCATTGGAGAAAAGAAGGTTGAGAGGTGACTTGATAGAGGTGTACAAGATGATTAGGGGTTCAGATAAGGTTGACCATGAGAACTTTTTCCACGTATGGAGTCAGATATTACGAGGGGGCATAGCTTTAAATCAAGGGGTGGTAGGTATAGGACTGATGTTAGGGGTAGATTCTTTATTAAGCGAGTCGTGAGTTCATGGAATGCCATGCCAGTAACAGTGGTGGACTCTCTCTCTTTACGGCCATTTAAACGGGCATTTTATAGGCATATGGAGGAAAGTGGGCTAGCGTAGGTTAGGTGGGCTTGGATCGGCGCAACATCGAGGGCCGAAGGGCCTGTACTGCGCTGTATTTTTCTATGGTCTATATTCTTTCTATGTTCTTTCCAGTATGTGCTACCTTCTGTGTTTAGAGTGAATGCATGTCACTCTGTTTCTCTCCCTGACTAACAGTAAGAACTCTGTAGTGTCAGTGATGCCAGCTTTACGCCATTTCAGAGACACGGAAATTGTGTCTTTCACTGCCAGGCATATGACGCTAAAGGGTGAACAGAGCGTTCGAGCCAAGTTGACACATGTCTTTGAAACGTGGTGAAAAGCAGAAATTGCTATAGAAATTAAGCAGGTCTGGCAGCATCCGTGTAGTGAAAGCAGACTTAATCATTTGGGTGCAGTGAGCATTATTCAAGGCTCGCAGTTTCTTTTTTGTTCTCGTTTCAGATTTCAAGTATCCAGAGTTATTTGGTTAATTGCAAATGTGCTTTCTCATTTCTGGAGAAAACACAACAGATCTGGCAGCATCTTAATTAAGTGCAAGACAAATGATTCACAAACACGGCAAGTTCATTGGGAGACCAGGAGAAAGAATGTGCGAAGAATGGAGAACAGCCATACTGCGGTCAGGTTGTGGAAGTATGGAATTGAATAAAAACTCCTTCAGGATACAACGTACCAAGGTCTAAAGTGAGGTGTTACTGAAGGTTGAGTTGTGCTTCATTGGAGAATTAGAGCAGCCCAAGACTGAAATGTTAGCATGACAGCAAGGTACGTTATTGAAATGGGAAGCAATGAGAAGGTCAGGTTATTCCCACAGACAGAGTGGGACTGTTCCTGAAAACAGTTTCTGTTGGTCTCCCCAATGTAAAGGAGACTGCATTGTGAGCAACAATGACAGGATACTGGATTGAAAGAGTACAAATGAAATGCTGCTTCATCTGGAAGGTGTGTATTGAGTTGTTAAGATATTATGAATGTGTCTGCGCTCTTTTCACATGTCCAAATTTATTTCTTCTTATATGTAGACCACCTAGTTCCACAGTTTGGAGGGAGGAAGTACGATAGGTGCGGGAGGTAAGAGTTAATAAACTTGGAGCTGGATAAACACAACCAGACCAGACAGACTATAGGAGCAGCAAAGGCAATATTTTGATCTTGGAACTTTCGTCAGGACTGTGAGGGGAGAGGAGCCCAGAAATGGAGTGATGGATATGGAAGGGCGGCGTGTAGGTATAGTGGTGGTAGTATATGCAGGTATGAGGTTGCTGTGATTGGTCAGTGGGAAGGATGGAACAGATACAGGTGGGTTTGGTCAGGGAAAAGGGACAATGGATAAGGCTCTGGGAGGAGGGCTTTTGAAGCAGCTTCAGTCAATATTGAGGACATTGGGCTATCAGTTTCAAAGGTAATCTCTCAAGTGGTGTTACTCTGACAGTGGATAGGCTAAGGATGGTCACGTCGCTGGGCGAGTGGGAGTGGAAATTAAAATGAATGGTAACTGGAAAGTCGAGTTGGTTGTCTCGTGAAGAGCACCAATGCTCCACACAGAGCCTGATCCTGGCCCACCGAGCTCGTCACCAACTCCCAACATGGTCTCCTCTATGTTGTGGAAACCAAAGGGAGACTCAGGACATATTCATGTAGTATCTGCTCTCTGCACGCTTGAACAAACGCAGCATTCCAGTTGTCATCCATTTCAATCACTCCCCTCCCCGTGTTCATCCGGCAACAGGTCCATCTTGGTCTCCTCCACTGTCAGAGTGAAGCCAAACAGAAACTGGAGAACACAACTTGATATTTCAGCTGGAGACCTTACAGCTCAATGGTCTCAATAATGACTTCACTGGCTTCAAAGTCTCTCAACCCACAGCCTTACCCCATGTCCTCTTCCCTGACCTGACCAAAGTTGTCCATCTTCCCATCCGTATGTCTGTTGCATCCTTCCCACTGACCAATCACAATAATTCCCTGCCTGCATCCCCCTATCGCCATTCCACCTACTCTTCCAACAGCTCCACGCCCCTCCCTCTATTTACTTCCGGTTCCCCTTCCCTCACACCAATCCTGATGAAGTCTTTCAGCCTGAAACGTTGACTTTCCTGTTCCTAGGATGCTGTCTCACTTGCTTGCTTTTTCAGCTTCATATGGATTGGGGACATAGTTGCACGTTGAGACCTTATCAGCAACAGATTTTATTGTGCTTTTCAAATTCATTTTTGTCTGTTTACTGACAATCTTATCTGAACATTCTCACTGCAGGATCTAGGAAACATTCTTTTTGTCACTAATGCTCCTGTTCCGGCTTCGAACTGATTTCCTTTGTTTTATACCGTACTTTCATCTCTGCTATTCACAATGGCATTGTAAACGTAACTCTTGTTATGCTGTAGCTTAATCACACCCATTTCCAATATACTTCACAACTTCCTTGTTCTTTACTCCACACATCTTTTCATAAACCCAAAGATCCAATAAGTCCTTTCAAACATTTCCTGTCTTCTTGTCCCTCTCTCCTTAAACGGGAGGTTACATTTACCAGTCCTCCCTTACTCCAACGTTTACTGAAAGATCACCAACAATGCCACAACATCGCCTTCCGTGTCACTAACGAGACCAACTGGTCTCGCTGAATGATTCAACTTCACCTTCCCCAGCACCTCACTCTTACTGAGGTCAGTATACTCACTTCTTACCCCTGACTGTCTTGAAGTCTGGCATTTTAA
>NW_026867957.1:76017-193644 GCF_020745735.1 Hemiscyllium ocellatum | reverse complement strand
CACTCACTCCATCACTATCACTCTGTCTTCCTCACACTCACTCAATCACGGTCACCTGACCTCCTCAGTCTCAATCAATCACTGTCACCCTGATATCCTCACACTCCCTGCATCACCGCCACGCTGAACCCCTCACACTCACTCGATCACTATCACCCATGTCCCTCTCACACTCACTCCATCACCCTCACCCAGATACCCACATTCTCACTCATCTCCGTCACCCTGACCCCCTCACACTCACTCCATCTCCGTCACCATCACCTCTCACTCTCACTCCATCTCCGTCACCATCACCCTCTCACTCTCACCCCATCATTTCACCCTGACCCACCCACACTCACTTGCTCACTGTCACTCTGACCCTCTCACACTAGTCTGAACAGGTTTGGTCCCCTATCTAGGGGGAAATGTTCTTGCATTGAAGGCAGTCCTGATAAGATTTAACAGACTGATCCTCAGAATTGAGGGATATTGATGGGAAAAGATTGAGAAGGTTGAACGTGATCTCATTAGCATTTAGAAAACGAGGCAAATTTATTGATAACCGAATATTCCTCTGTTCTTGCAAGTTTGGTTTCTGATATGTTGGTTCCCCTGACCGTGGATCTGTAACCGGAGATAAAGGGGAATGCAGGCACGAGGTAACCTTAAGAAAAATGCTGGGTTGTAGAGGCTGGAGGAAGTTACAGTGTTCGGTGGTTCGAAATCACTGTTGGTGGCTAGAGATCAGATAGGTTGTCGGGCTGAAATACGTCACTGAGAGGTACAGGAAAATCAGTCCAGAAGGAGTTACATTGATAGGGAGGAAGATAGGTTCTAGAGATGACATAGATAAGGGCGGCCGTTGGAGCTAAGGGAGATACAGAAACTGGGAGGGATGTGGGGACTGGAGATTACATAGATTGGGGTGGTAGTTGGATCTGCAGGATTTTAAAGAGAAAGGGAGGATTAAACGGACTAGAGATTACATAGATTGGGGTGGTAGTTGGAGCTACAGGCATTTATAGAGAAAGTGAGGATTGGACTGACGGGAGATTACACAGATTTGGGTGGTAGTTTCAGCTACAGGAGTTTATAGAGAGAGGGAGGATTGGAGGGATTGGAGATTACACAGATTGGGGTGGTAGTTGGAGCTACAGGAGTTTATAGAGAAAGGGAGGATTGAAGATTACAGAGATTGGAGTGGTAGTTGGAGCTGCAGGATATTACAGAGAAGGGAGGATTGGACTGACTGGAGATAACACAGATATGGATGGTAGTTGGAGCTGTAGAACTTACAGAAATGGGGACAATTGTAGGGACTGGAGAGGACACGGGTAGGGATGGTAGTTGGAGCTGCAGGAGTTTATAGAGATGGCAGGACTCTTGGTACTGGGGACTACATTGACATGGACAATAGTTGGAGCTGCAGGAGTGAGTGAGATAGGGAGGGCTGAAGGGGCTGGATCAGTTCACACAGCAAGAGAGAATTGTCGTGATTGGAGGGGCCAAAGATGATGATGGTTATAGGGCTGCAGGAGTTCGGAGAACTAGTGAGCGCTGTGAAGGTAGGTTTGAAGCATTCCCATCAGTTTCACAGAGATGTTGAGTTCTGTTCAGGAGTTGATTACAGAAATCGAGAGATTTGCAGATACTGGAAGATATGACAAGACAGTAAGCTGTAGTATTTGAAGAGGTTACGGCATCAGGATGCATTGAGGAGTTGGAGGCTGCTACAGGTGTTAAACATGCAGCAGGGGATCAATAACCTCATATTGATTAGGATGATTGGAAGCTGTGGAGATAAAGAACGAGAATTGCAGGAACTGAAGAATATCACAGATGAGGAGTAACATATGTACTCGAGGTGTTTAGAACATGAGATGTGCTGTATTCAATGGAGTCAGGGAAGATACAGGGAGATCTGAAGGGACTACAGGTGATATAAAGGATAGTAAGGCTCCTCAGTGTCGGATGGGGGCAGTTTTCACAGACAGGGAGATTCTTTTTTGGGTTGGTGTTATTTACAGAGATTAAGAGTGCTGTATAGAATTGAGGAACGAACAGAGATATGGAAGACTGTAGTTAATGAAGACATTTGTTGTTGTCGGATGCTGAGGTTCTGGAAATTATGTAGACCGGAAAGCTGGACAATCTGCCAGAGCTTACAGAGACAGGAACAGCAATAGAGCCGGAGACACTATCACAGAAAGGGAGTACTGCACACATTGGAGGAGGTTTCCGCTTTAGGGATGGTTGTAGGGGAGTGTAACATTTACACAGATAGGGTGTAAGAGCTGGAGAATATTATTGAGATGATAAAATGGATGGACAGACGAGGGGAACTTACATTGACAGAATGGGTGATAGCAACAATAGGATGTTACAGAGATAGTGAGTCTTGGAGGAACTGGATTGGGAGAGTCACAGGCATTGGAGTGGGTTCTGCAGGGAGTGCTACAGGGACCTGAGAGGATTACGCAGATAGGGATGATTGTAAGATCTCCACAATATCATCGGCTTTCAGGAGTCGAAGAAGTTACACAGATAAGGAGGGATATTGGAGCTGTGGGAGTTCCCAGGGAATCGAATGTTTGGAGGGTTTGGGTCTGTTTGTAGATAAAGCGATTACTTTTAGGGACAGTAATATGGAACACAGAGGGAGAGTTTAGATTAGAGGCCCCACAGAATGGAAACAAGCACTTCGGCCAAACAAGTCCACACCAACCGTCCGGAGCGTAACCCACCCAGATCCAAAGCCCTCTGATTTATGCAACTAACACTACGAGCAATTTAGAATTGCCAATTCACCTGACCTGCATATCTTTGGATGTGGGAGGAAACCGGAGCATCCAGAGGAAACCAACGCAGACATGGGGAGAATGTGCAAACTCCACACAGACAGTCACACAACGCTGGAATCGAACCTGGATCACTGGCACTGTGAGGCATCATTGCTCACCACTGAGCCACCGTGCTGCCTCAAATTGCAGAATTACACAAAGAGAGGATGTTTGAGGTGCTGGGAGAAATGTCGGGAGTGGAGGAGCAAACAGAGATGTGGAGTGCTGTTGCGGCTGGAAAAGTGTCTGGAGGTGTTTATATAGATAAGGAGGTCGGTAGGGATCGGAGATAGTTACTGAGGTTGTGTGGTGGTATACGCTAGGTGGCAGGAATGTGATCTGCCTGCAGAAGGTTATAGTCATATCAAGTTCTCTTGGGACATGAGGAAGGTACACAAGTGGGTATTTTGGTCTAGCCTGGAGGATTTTACAGAGATGGGGTGGACTGTAGGTATTGTGCAAAACTACAGAAATAGGGATCATTGTACTGAGTGCACGATGAGATTATTGAGATTTGGCATGTTGAGACTGGAGCAATTTACGAATAGGGAGAGATGTCAACATTGGAGTAGGGTTCAAATATACAGCAGGATTATGGGAGGAGTGGAGGATACAGTAATAGGACATTTACTGGAATTACAAGCATTAAAAATGCTGGCGTAGATTAGTTGGGCTGAAAGGTATGTTTCCTTGCTGTATGACACTATCACATGACAAGAGACAGTGTGAGAGAGGGAGGAGAGAACAGAAAGATCCCAGTTTTCAATACAAAATCCTTGAGCGAGGACTGCTTCCCCTCTGTTGTCCTGATGCTCACTATGACAGCACAGGCATGGATAAATAAATGTGAACTCCCGATGCTGTTTCAGGTAGGCTCAGTACAGTAGATTTGAAAGTCATCCTCTCACAAGAGGGTGGGAATTGAACCTGAGACCATCATGCTCTGTGTTCACCCTTCAACACAGTACCTATGTCATATTATCTGAACCAAAGTTCCATCCCTTAAATGTTCTCTGCTCTGTTCACTGTGAGTGATCCTACCTCGCTGCAGGATTTATTGAAGGCTCCAGATCTCACTCTCCATCGCTCTGGCTGACCAACCGTCTTCAATAGTGATAGACGAGACAGGAGTTGGGAATTCTGCTGAGTCAGGAATATCCTGAGTACCTACATGAGGCAGAGAAATAGACAGAATGGTAAATCAGACTGATGCAGTGAGGGTAACACATGGAGAATGACACTGAGTCCCACAGAGGTCTGGAACATCCCAGTCTCCATCCCTGGCCTGTGCTGCTGCTTCTCTCTGGAGTGGAGAATTCAGTTGGCTCAGGATCTGGAGTAGCTGCAAAAGGTGCAGTCACCGGCAGCAATTAGACCATCACAGTGACAGATACCACATGGAGAGATACTGAGTGATAGCACCAGAGTGCAGGAAGGTATCAGGATCAAACCACGGTCAAGATGAAGGGGTTTGATTCATGCTGCAATGTGATCAATACTCAGGGATGAGTGAGCTATCAGTGGGCCAGGCGATGGCCTAGTGTTACTCTCACTAGCCTGTTCATCCAGAATTTAATGGTGGTGTCAGGGATACCCATCTGACTGCTTAATATCGTATAAATAAGGACATCTGTCATAAGCAGACGGTCTGGCCTACATATGAATCCAGACCTAGAGCAATGGGATTGGCTCTCAACTGCCCTCTGAAATGGTCTGGCAAGCCACTCAGCTCTCGGACAACTGGAAGTGGGCATGAAATGCTGACCAGCCAGAGACAGCAAAATCCTATGAGTGCATTAAAAACAACACTGCTGAAACCAGTGTCCTGGTTAATCATGTCGGTAGGTTTATGGACAGGGCTTTAAACTGGCAGAGAGGATGCAGGAACAGGGTTCAGGTGAAATGAGCTTTCCAAATGCAAAGAGAAAATGTGAAGCCTTGGAACAGCATGGGGATGTGGCTGAAGACAAGCAGAAAGGAACAGGAAGGGACAGAGTTTAACTAAAACTGTACATCAGCAAATCGGTTTGTGACAGGACATTATGGGAAAGAGTAAATAATAATGTTTTTATTTGGAATTGCCAAAATATCTGCAATAAGGTAATAGACTTGTGACACAGAGATAAATGAGATTTGGTCAGCAGAAAAACGTGATTACAGGGTGAACAAAGGTGGAGCATAAATATTCAACGGTAAACAACCTTACAGGATCTCAGGCAGAATGGAAAAGCAAGATGGGAACCCTGACAGTAATGGCAACAAAGGCATTACAGAGAAAGCATTTGGCATCAGATTATGCAGCTGAATCATCCTGAATGCAAATTGTGGGTGCTACTACGTGTCAAAAAATAGGCAGGATAACAGATTTTACACTCCCGACAGTATTGCTCATCCCTGATTTAAACAGGAATTCATTTGAATTTGTAACAAAGGTGGTGTGATAATTTTGGGAGACCTCAACCTTTGCATAATCTGGGACAGACACATTGGCAAGAGTGATATTATCCGAGATCCTCCTTGAATGTTTTTGTCAGAGTTTCTTTGAATAACACATTGTGCAACTTGCTAGGGATGTAACTATCTCAGATCAACAGTTGGTTGATGAAATTGAGTGAAGGAAAATATCACATCGAGATTCTCCAGGAAATTATCCTGGAATTCAAAGAGACTATGACATTTTAAAGTGACCATAAAGCACATCCGAACATCAGTAACAAAGCCAATTACATGATTTTGAGAGAGAACTGACCAAGGTAAACAGGGGAAACAGGCTGAAATGCCAGGCTGTAAATGAACAATGGAAAACATTTAGAGTCAGAGTGTCCTAGAGACGTACAGCACAGAAATAGACCCTTCAGTCCAACTCGTCCACGCCGACCATCTCTCCTTTCCTAATCTTGTCCCATCTGCCAGCACTTGGCACAAATCCCACTAAACCCTTTTTATTCATATACCAATCCAGATGCCTTTTGAATGCTGCAATTGTACCAGCCTCCACCACTTCCTCTGGCAGTACATTCCATACATACACCACACTGCGTGAAAACGTTGCCCTTAGGTCCTTTTAAAATCTTTCATCTCTCACCCTAAACCTATGCCCTCTAGCTTTGGTCTCCACCACCTCAGGGAAAAGACCTTATCTGTTTATCCTGTCCATGCCGCTTATGATTTTATAAACCTCAAGAATGTCACACCTTAGCCTCTGACGCTCCAGGGAAAACAGTCCCAGTCGTTTCAGCCTCTCCCTATAGATCATATCCTCCAACCCTGGCAACATCCTTGTAGATCTTTTCTGAACACTTTCAAGTTTCACAACATCTTTCCGATAGGAGGGAGAACAGAATTGCACGCAACATTCCAACAGTGGCCTAACGAATGACCTGTACAGCTGCAAATGACCTCCAAACTCTGATACCCAATGATCTGACCAACAAAGGAAAGCATACCTAACACCTTCTTCACTATCCTATCTACCTGTGACTCCACATTCAAGGAGCAATGAACCTACACTCCAAGGTCTCTTTGTTCAGCAACACTCCCTCTAACTTTGCCATTAAGTGTATAAATCCTGCTAAGATGTTCTTTCACAAAATGCAGCACCTCGCATTTAGCTGAATTAAACTCCATTCGTCACTCCTCAGCCCATTCGCCCATCTGATCAATATCCCATTGTACTCTGAGGTAACCTTATTCACTGTCCACTATATCTCAAATTTTGGTGTCATCTGCAAACTTATTAAAGGTACCTCTTACGTTCATTTATATAATGATGAAAAGTAGTGGACCCAGCACCGAACTTTGTGGCACACCATCGGCCTCCAGTGTGAAAAATAACCCTCCTGAACCAAATTGTGTCTTCTACCTTTGAGCCAGTTCTGTATCCAAACGACTAGGTCGCCCTGAATTCCATGAGATCTAACCTTGCTAACCGATCTTCCATGAGGAACCTTTTCAACACCTCACTGAAGTCCATGTAGATCACATCTAATGATCTTCCCTCATCAATCCTCTTTGTTACTTATTCAAAAAACGCAATCAATTTCTTGAGGCATGATTTCCCACACACAATGCCATGCTGTCTATCCCTAGTCTCTCATTGCCTTTCTAAATACATGTAACTCCTATCTCGCAGGATTTCCTTCAACAATTTACCCACTACTGATGTCAGGCTCACAGGTCTATAGTTCCCTAGCTTTCCCTGACCACCTTTCTTAAATGGTTAGCCAACCTCCAAACTTCCAGCACTTCACCTGTGATGATCAGTGATACAAATTTCTCAGCAAGAGCCCCATCGATCAGTTCCCTATCTTCTCACATAGTTCCAATGTACACCTGATCAGATCCTGGGGATTTATCTGCTTTTATGCGTTTCAAGAATTCCAGCACCTCCTCCTCTTTAATATGGACGTTTTTCAAGATATCACTGTCTATTTCCCCACATTCTATATCTTCCATTTCCTTCGGGACTGTAAACACTGATGTAAAACAGTCGTTTAGTATTGCCCCTACTCCTGCGGCTGCACATAAAGGCTGCCCTGCTAATCTTTGAGGGGTCCTATTTTCTCCCTAGTTACCCTCTTGTCCTTTATGTATTTGTAAAAACCCATTGGATTCTTCTTAACCCTATTTGCCAAAGCTATCTCATGTCCCCTTTTTATCCTCCTGATTTCTCTTTAAGTATACTCCTCCTTGCTTTATAGTCTGAGAATTCACTTGACTTGTCGTGTCTATACCTGACAAATGCTTCCTTCTCTTTCTTAATCAAAACCTTTGTTCTCTAGTCATCCAGAATTCCCAACACCCATCAGCATTTCCTTCCATCCTAACTGGAATATTATATACTGTCTCTGAAAATCCGTTATCTCATTTTTGCAGGCTTCCCATCTTCCAATGATAAAGATTTCATTCCCTCAAAATGCAAACTCCTCAATTTCTGCATCTCACAAAACTGTTTCTTGAAAATAATGAAAAAATAGAGAACATTCTAAACGAAGGCTTTGATGAGGTGAGCTTTGATCAGTCCTGTAGATCTGGAGATCACCACCTGCACGGTGAGTGCTTTCTCCCAGAGCAGCACCAGATCACTGTCAGGCACACAGACAGAATGAGCAAATACATTCCCATCTGAACTCACATCTCCCAGCCTGGAAATCTGAAGTTGTGCACGAATATTCTGGTAAACATCTCAAAAAATTATTCAATAAGATCGGCCTAAAAATATAATCAAAAACAAATCAGCCACTCACACTAAAACATCCTTCATGTCCCACACCCATTCTCGATCCCATCCTGCAGGTTATACGAATCCCACTACCGCTAACCTCTTGAAGGATCTTCATCCCCTCCTACATTTGTACCATCCTCCATTTACTGCAGCCCTTCCTACCTCCGCAACATGGCCCAGACTCGACAACTCTTCCTTCCTATGCAATATTCCCCAGAAGGGCACTGGAGTATGGTGGTGTTTACAGAGTTAGGGAGGGATATCAGGACAGGAGGATTTTGCATTTATTAGTAATATTGAAGTGACTAAAATTGGCTTCGGTAATTTTCAGTACTCATGCCAATAAAGGAGGTTACAGAGCTAAAGAGGATTGTAGGGACTGGAAGACGTTTCGCAGTTTATGAGTTTTGTGGGGACTGGGGGAAGGTACCAAAATAGGGAGGGTTTAAGATTGAAGGATTCTGCTGAAAACCTCTACTGAGTTAAAGGCAGGATTCTATGTAGTGTGGAGTAACACAAGAATCTTGGGGTCCACGTTCAGAGATCCTTCAAAGATGTCAGCCAAGTTGATAGGGTGGGAAGAAGGCATGTAATGTGTTAGCTTTCCTTAGCAGGGGGATTGACTTGACGACCATTGAGGTTGTGCTGCAGCTCCACACAGCCCTGGTTAGTCCACTCTTGGAATATTGTGTTATGTTCTGGTCACCTCATTATAGGAAAATGTGGAGAGGGTGCAGAAAAGATTTATCAGGATGATTTCTGGATTGGAGGGCAGGTCAAATGAAGAAATGTTGGGGAAGTCAGGGCTTCTCTCATTGGAATTGAAAAGGATGAGACCTGACTTGATAGATGTGTACGAGCTGATGGGAGGCATACATAGAGTGGGTGGCCCGAGAATGTTCCTATTGTGAAAATGGCTATAATGGTGGGGCATAATTTTAAGGTGCTTGGAGGAAGGTTTATGGGAGATGACAGAGGTAGGTACGTTACACGGAGAGTGGTGGGTGTGTGGAATGCACCACCAGCGTTGGTGGTAGAGAGAGTTACATTAGGGACATTTAATTAATTTTTTGAAACGCAGATGGATTATAGTAAAATTAATTTCTCAAAATGGAGACCTGTGACCAGTGGTGTTCCACGAGGATCCGTGCTGGGTCCCCTGTTGTTTGTGATATACATAAATGATTTGGAGGAAGGTATCAATTGCCTGATTAGCAAGTTTGCAGATGACACGAAGATTGGTGGAGCAGTAGATAGTGATGGGGACAGTCAGAGAATACAGCAGTGTATAGATCGATTGGAGAGATGGGCAGAGAAATGGCAGATGGGGAGTTCACTCCAGGCAAATGCGAGGTGATGCATTTCAGAATGTTCAATTCAATAGCAAGCTAAATGGAAAAGTCCTGGGGAAAATAGAGATCTGGGTATTCAGGTCCATTGTTCCTTGAAGGTGGCAACGCAGGTCAGTAAAGTGATTAAGGCTGCATACAGCACGCTTTCCTTCATTGGACGGGCTATAGAGTAAAATAGTTGGTAGGTCATGTTACAGTTGTATTTGATTTTGGTTCGGCCACATTTGGAATGATACATACAGTTCTGATCACCACATTACCAAAAGGATGTAGATGCTTTGGAAAGGTTGAAGAGGAAGTTCACCCAGACGTTGTCTGGTATGGAAGGGACCAGCTATAAAGAGAGGTTGAATAGATTCGGATTAATTTTATTAGAAAGACAAAGGTTGACCGAGGACCTGATTGATGTCTACAAATTCATGAGATGTATAGACATGGTGGATTGCAAGAAGCGTTTTTCTCCAGAGTGTGGAACGCAGTTACTGGGGTCACAAACTCAAAGTGAGAGGGGAAAGGTTTAGGGCAGATAACCGTGGAACGGTCTTTATGCTGAGGGTGGTAGGGGTCTGGAACATGTGGCCAGCGGAGGTGGTAGAGGCGGGAACAATGAGGTCCTTTAAGATTCATGAATGGGCAGGAAGCAAAAGGATACAAATCCTTAGAAAATAGGCAGCAGTTTAGGCAGAGGATCTGGATCGGCACAGGCGTGGAGGACCAAAGGGCTTGTTCTTGTACTGGGATTTTCTTTGTTCTTTTCTCCTTTGAGTTGTCTGCAAGTTGGTTTGATCTTAAAGTATGATAAAAGATCAGTACATTATCAAGAGCCGAAGGGCCTGAGCTGTGCTGTACTGTTCTGTGTTCTAAATAGGGAGGGTCACAATGGCAGGAAGGTGTTTCGGGAGG
Source organism: Hemiscyllium ocellatum (assembly GCF_020745735.1). Classification (NCBI taxonomy): domain Eukaryota; kingdom Metazoa; phylum Chordata; class Chondrichthyes; order Orectolobiformes; family Hemiscylliidae; genus Hemiscyllium; species Hemiscyllium ocellatum. The sequence continues at coordinate 183,340 of NW_026867957.1, read as the reverse complement.
CTTGAGAGGATGGGATCTGAATGGTAGATACAACTGGGAAGGTTTCCTCGGAGTGCCAGAGGCAACAGAAACACCAATGACCTGATCTGGAGCAGATGACGCAGACTGGGAGGGTGGTGGGGACTGGAGGTGCTTCACAGGGAGGGAGGACCATAGAGCCACGGTGTGTTCCAGAAATGTGGAGAGATGTAGGGCCTACAGGAGTTCATGGAGATGGCGAGGTTGGGAGGGATGGAACAGTATACACAGATAACAATGTTGGTAGGATGGAGTGGTTTACACAGACAGGAGTGTTTTAGGTTAATGGAGACGTTTAGAGAGAAAGTGGGTTGTGTCGACTGGAGGACAAAAAGAGTTATGGATGGTAGTCATGGATGATGTTTATCGACACAGGAAGGTTTAGGTTCTGCAGATTCGTTAGATACGGAGGGTGTGGAGTCTGACAGATTTTCCAGAGGGCAGTAATTTTGGTTGGAGACAGGTTCACAAATAAGGGAGCATTAGTAACCTCCTCCAGAATGGTAAAAGTGGGAAGGGTTTACACAGATAGAGGTGTAAGTGCTGGAGAAGTTTATGGAGATGAGTAGTGGATAGAGAGGCTTGAGGAGATGACATTAATATTGGGGTGCTAGTGATGGCAGGATGTTACACAGATAATGAGTCTTATAGGAACTGAAAGTCACATGATTTGGGGTTGGTTCTGCAGGTTGGGAGTTCTGCAGGGATCTGAGAGGCCTTTTGGGTTTCCCCAGATTGAACGTGTCTTTCAGACTGTAAGAGGCTACATAGATACGGAAATATTAAAGACAATGTGTGCCTTCCTTTTTTTCCTGAACCAAGTGACGACACCTCCCATCGGCCAGGGATTCCTAAACCAGCTAGCTTTTCCCTTCACCCTAACAGGGACATACTGGATTCTTGATATCCCACTCCCATTTGCCAGTCATTCAAACAGACTGACCCAATCGTGTTTAGTTATGATTTGGACATGCCGGTATTGGACTGAGGTGGGCAAAGTTAATATTCACACAATACCAGGTTATAGGCCAGCAGGTTTATTTGCAAGCACTAGCTTTCGAAGCACTGCTTCTTCATCAGGTGGATGTGGAGCACAATCCTAAGGCACCGAATTTATAGCAACAGGATGGCAGTGTCATGGAAAGAAATATTAAACAAGCTTAGATTAATTCTTTCATCTTTTAGAGTGACCACTAGCGCTTCCAAATCTAGCACTTTCAAATACAGAGGGAGCTCGATTATCCAAATATCAATTAACCTAATATCAGATTATCCAAAGGAGATCTCGAGGTCCCGATAGAAACATTACATCAAAGAGCTGTTTCAACCCTGATTGTTTTTTTTTGTTTAAACTGATTAAAAGCGACTTCAGCTGACTGAAATGGTGCCGAGAACAGTCCTGGACATCGAGCCCAGACACCATCTCCAAATGAATGACCTCCCATCCTCTCTCCCTCTCCCCACAATTCCCCTGGAGTTCTATATAGGGGTGAATCCTAAACCCCCTTTCCCCATATATTCTCCAGAACAGTGTCCTGTACAGGGCGGAAATGTTGAGTAAAAAGGTGTGTGCAGCTGTCTGAACGTGTGTGTGCATGTGGGTGTGTGCTATTGAAGACGTACCCCACCAAAAGCAGTACCTATCTCACTGTTGGTGTCCACTCCAGCTGCCCAGAAGGGGGAGGGGATGAACGGGGGCAGGGGGCCGGGGACACGGACGTGGGCATGGATTGGATGGTGGGTGTGGTGGGCAGGGTGCGGTGTTGGATGGGTTTGTGGACAGGCTGAGGGTGATGTCGAAGGTGTTTAGGAAGTCAGGGCAGGCGACGGGTGGAGGGTGGTGTCAGAAGATTTTGGGGGCAGGGGTCACTGTTGGGTGGGTTTGGGGCAGTTGGGCTGGCGACATTAAGGGGCAGGTGAGGGCGGTTTGGATGTGTTTGGAGGCGAGCGGGTTTGGTTGGGGATCTGGCAGGGCGTGGGGCCTCGCTCATGGCTTGCTGTTGCCTCGTCACCTGAACAGGGTGCAGACTGGACTGAAAACTCTGAGCCCCAAAAGGAATGGCATTTAATCGATTAACCAGATAATCAATTATCCGAACAAAACATCGCCCGCCCATCACGTTCAGATAATCGAGATTCCTCTGTAAACCATCTGATCTAAAACCTGGTGTTTTATGATTTTTGCCATCACCCAATCAACCCCTGCTCGACCTTGCTGGATGGCCCCAATATTGACCCAGTTCCAGTTTAAGACCTAAATCTGTCAACCTGTCTGATCTTTTCCATTAGTATGTTAAAACAAAGGCAGTTGTGGTCACTGGATGCAATGTGCTCTCCGAATGATACTTAAGTCACTTGCCTGACCTCGGTTCCTGAGGGGACGTCCAGTGTTGCATCCGCTTGAGTAGAGTAGAACCCTCTACGTCTTGGTTTTGGAAACTTTCTTAGACATTTTTGACAAATTCCACTCATTACGGGCCTTTTACACTCTGGGTGACCCAGTCAATCCAGGGACGTAAACATCTCCACCCAATACTACTTTATTATTTTTATAGGTACCTGCAATCTCACTACACATTTGCCCCTCTCATACCCGCTGGCTATTTGAGGGTCTAGAACACAATCCCAGCAGACTGATCACCCCTTTTTGTTTCTAACTTTTAAATATATGGACTCATTTGATGACTGCTTAACAGTATTGTCCCGAAGCACTGTTGTTATGTCCTTCCTTATCAAAATGACAACTCCCACTCCTCACTTACTTGTCCTTCTGTCACACCTGTAGCTTCTGTATCCTGGAACACTGAGCTGCCAGTCCTGCCCTTCTCTCAGCCATGTTACTGTTATGGCTGTAATATCCCAGTTCCCAGAGCCAATCCATGAACTGAGCTCGTCTGCCTTACCAGTCAGGCCTCGTGTGTTGAAATAAATGCCTTTTAAACCAGAAGTCTTTTCCCTCAATTCTCTGTGCTCCCGGATATCCTGAATAGGTAACTTGATCTTGATGGCTGATGAATTTCCTCTGACTTTCCGATGGTCCCTCTCTTACTGAGAGTCTCAATTCCCTGCCAAAGTAATTGAAATCCTCCTGGGTAACACGAGGAAATCTCCTCCCTGGGATACTGGTGCCCCTCTGAACCAAGTGCAAACCCTCCCTTTGTACAGGTCATCTCTACCCCAGAAGAGACTCCAATGATACAAGACTGAACATCCTGCCCGCTACACCAGCTCCTCAAGCCACACATCCATCTGGCCTCTCTTTCTATTTCTATCGTAACTGGCACGTGGCAATGGGAATAATCTGGAGATCATTAATGTCAATATCCTGCTTTTTTAACTTCTCACCTAACTCCCTGTACTCGTTTCTCAGGACCCCATCCCTTTGTTTACCCCGTCATGTGGATTGACATGCACAATGACCTCTTGCTGTTCACCCTCTCCTTCAGAATGTTCAGTAACCACTCAGAGACATCCTTGACCTGGCACCCAGGAGACAGCACGCCATCCTGGGGTCCCTTCTGTAGCCACACAGCCTCCTGTCTGTCCCCCACACACCTGAGTCTCCCATCAGCGTTGCGATCATTAGAGAGGATCTGGCAAACATATACTGGGAGGACTATCTACAGTTGGGTCCATATTAGGAAAGTGGAATATTTTAAAGTGATGCTGTGAGAATGCAGAGCCAGTGTGCTCCTTGAAAAATGAATAGTAAAGGCATCAAGTCCAACAAATACTGATCAAGTGATATCGTGAGTTTGATAAAGAAAATACAGTGTAATAAAATCAGGTGAAGCCCTTCACAAGTATAGAGAGTGCGAGTGGGTTTGGGAAAATGAGGGACGAACAATTGTCATGAAATATATTTGGTAGATACGATTGCGGGAAAACCACAGCTATTTTATGAGCATCGTGAGAGTAAGTGGATTCCCAGTGAAAGAAGGAGGCCTGTGAGAAACCAAAGGGACAATCTATGCATGGAGCCAGAGGAAGTAGGTGACGTCTTCAAATGAATACTTCCCATTGGTATTCACACAGGAGAAAGGCATTGTGGCCGGGGATTTCAGTAGGGATGGTAAGTTTCCAGAACATGTTAAGATCAATAAGAAGGAGTTATTAAACATTTTCACAGGCATAAAGATGGACAAATCGCCAGTGCTCAATGAAATGTATCCCAGGCTGCTATGGGAGGTAAGGGAGGAGATTGCTGGGGCCCTGGTGGATATGTTTAATACTTTGGTGGCCACAGCTGAAGTTCTGAATGACTGGAGGATGGCTAATGTGGTTCCTTTGTTCAAGAAGGGCAGCAGGGAAAAGGCCAGATAATTACAGAGCAGATAGTCTGACAGCTGTGTGTGGGCGGGGGGGGGGGGGGGGGGCAGGAATTGGGAACAATTTTGAGGGACAGGATGGATCAATAACTGGAAAGGCAGCGATCGATAAGTGATATTCTGCATGGATTTGTAAGAGCGAGATAATGTCTGATGAAATCAGCTGAGATTTCTTTGAAATCACGATTGAAGATATTGATGAGGGCCATACAGATGTTATGATTTACATGGAATTCATTAAGGCCTTTGACAAGGTCCCACGCGGAAGGCTAGTCCAGAAGGGAAGAGACCATGGCATCAAAGGCAAGTTGGCAAATTTGATCCAAAATTGTTGGAGGGTTAGTTTTGTGATTGAAAGCCTTTGCCCAGCGGGTGTAACAAAGGGATCTGTGCAGAAGCCATTGCTGTTCATTATGGGCATTAATCACTCGGAAGTGAAAGCAGAAGGTATCATTAGTAGGTTTGCAGATGACATGAAAGGTGAGGGTGTTGTCCACAGTGAGGGGGATGGTCTCAGGCTACAGTCTGAAGTTTGAGGCTGGGACAGAATTTCAACAGAGTAATTTCAATTGATAAACAAGCAAGAGCACAGCAGGCAATGAGGGAATACTCATCAATTAAACTGCATTTACTTTGATGTGAAATGCCTGACAGGTAAGGCAGATGAACACACGGTATGGATGGGAACATGGGACTGGGAAATCACAGCAATTACAGAAATATAGCTAAGGGAGGGACAGGACTCGCAGATCATTGTTCCAGAGGACAGATTCAACAGGAAGGATAGAAGGGGAGGCAAGAGAGGAGGGGGAGTGGAGTTTTTGATCAGTGAAAACATCACTGCAGCACTGAGAGAGGATATTCCTGGGGATCGCCCTGTGAAGCTGTATTAGTAGAACTGAGAATACGTTTGAATGGTCAGTTTGATATGACTGTACTACAGGCCCGCAGTAGTCAGCGGGAAATTGAGCAGCAAATACGTCGGAGATCTCAGATATCTGTAAGAATGATAGGATTGTAATGGTCCGGGATTTTAACTTTCTAAACCTAGACTGGAACTGCCATAATGTTCACAGCTTGGATGGGAGGGATTTGTTCAGTGTGTTCAAGAAAACTGTCTCAGTCAGCATGTAACTGTTTCGGCTGGAGGAAGGGATGAAACCTGACCTCCCTTCGGGAAACAAGGGAGAGAAAGGGGCTGAAGTGTTTATGGGGGATCACTTTGGCAAAGTCACCACAATTCTATTAGTTTGAAAATAGCGATGGAAAAGGACAGGCCTGGTCCACAAGTTAAAGATCAAAACTGGCCTTGCCCTGGTCCAGAAGGTATTAGGCAAGACTGTCCAAAAGTTGATTCATGGAGGCTATTTGGAAGTAAAGGGACGTCGGGCAAGTGGGATTATTTCAAAAGAGAGATAAATTAAGATTTCAGGAGCAGAATATTCCTGTTAGTGTGAAGGACAATGCTGACACAAGTGGGAAAAATTGGATGACTGGGAATATTGAGGTTCTGGTCAAGACAAAAGGGGGCACATGTCATATACAGCCAGCTGGATTATGTCAATCCCTTGAAGAACATTGTGGGTGTAGTAATATTCTTCAGAGGGAAATCATGAGGGCCCAAGGGGAACTGACAGAGCTTTGGCAGATAAGGTTCAGGAAAATCCAAAGAGATTCTACAAGTGTATTAACAACAGAAGATTAACTCGAGACAGAACGTGACTCCATAAAGATCAACGAAGTCATCCATGTGTAAACCCACAGGAAATAGGTGCGATCTGAAACAAAAATTTCAAGTCAGAACTTACTGTGGAAAAAAAACACTGGGAAAGCAGGGAAATAAACATTGATGTGTTCAAAGAGTCCACATTGGAGAACAGGAGGTGCTGAAGGTTTTAAAACGCATTAAAATTAGACAACTTCCTGGGAAATAATCAAGTAGATCCCAGGACATTGGGGTAAGATAGGGAAGAAACTTACAAAGATATTTGTATCACTGACAACCACGGGTGGTGAGCTGGGAGCGGGAGGGTGGCTAATGTTGTGCCAGTATTTAGGAAAGGCTGCGAGGGAAAGCCACGGACATAAACACCAATTAGCTTGATGTCAATGGTGCCAATGTTGTTGGAAGCAATTCCACGGTACAGGAGTTACATGCATTTGGAAAGGAATGATTGATTAGAGATAGTCAGCACCGCTTTGTGCGTACAGAGAATTGTCTCTCAAACTTGATAGAGTTTGTTGAAGAGGTGACCAAGGAGATGGATGAAGGCAGAGTAGTGCACGTTGTCTATACTGACTTCAGCAAGGCCTTTGACAGAGTTTATCGTGGTGCACTGGTTAGTAAGTTTAGATTACATGTGATCAGGGAAAGCGAGACAAACGGACACAAAATTGGCTTAACAGTAGGAGACAGAGGATTTTGGGAGAGGGTTGTTGTGCAGACTGCGGGCGTCTGAGAACCGGTGTGCCATAAGGATCGTTGCAGGGCCCACACATGTACATTATTGACATAAACGAGAATATATGAATTATTGTTTGCAAGTTTGTGGATAGTAAAATACTTGTTATAGTTGGCAGTGAATACAGTTATCAAAGGTGATCTTAATCAACTGAGCCAGTGGGTCAAGAAATGAAAGATGGGAGTTGAATTCAGGTGTTGGATTTTGTTAAGATAAACCAGGGAGGACTAACATAGTTAATGGCAGTGCTCTAGGCAGTGTTGTCGAACGGAGAGTGACCAAGGGGTGCAGCTACATTGTTCCGTGGAAGTGGCGTCACAGGTGGACAGGGCGGGGATTAGGCACACTTGCCCTCATGGATCAGAGCACTGAGTACCTGAGTTGGTACATCATGATACGGCTGTACAAGACATTGCTGGGTCTCCATTTGGAGTATTGTGTAGAATTCTGATCCTCCTGATTCAGGAAGCATTTTCCGAAACTGCAAAAGGAGCGAAGGTTGACAGAGATGTTACTGACACTGGAGGGTTTGACAGAAACAGAGAGGCTGGAGAAGCTGGAAAGCAAAACAGGGTGATGAGATAGCTTTGGCAGATGAGGTTAAGTAGAATGCAAAGAGATTCTACAGCATACAAGTGCAAAAAAGCAACTAGAGAGACAAGAGGAGCCATCAAAGATCAAGAAGGCCATCCATACTTAGAACCACAGGAGATGGGCACGACCTGAAATGAATACTCCATGTCAGAACATACTGTGGACAAAGACTAGGAAACAAAGGGAAAGAAACAGTGATGGTTTGTAAAGAATCCCCATTACAGAAGAGGTGGTGCTGGAGATCTTAGAACATAAAGGTAGAGAACGCCCGAGTCCTGAACAAGTGTATCCCACAACAATGTGGCAAAGTCACAGCGGGGACCGTGGCAGAGATATTTGTATCATGGTCCTTTGTATTTCCTTTGGGCGGAGGTGGCTGAGGGGTGACCTTATAAATGTTTATAAAACCATGAGGAGTATACGTCGGGCGAATAGTGAAGGTCTCTACTTCAGGTTAGGGGAAGCCATAACTAGAGGGCAGAAATATGAGGTGAGAGGGGAAATACTTAAAAGCGACCAGAGGAGAACATTTCCACACAAAGGATGGTGCACGTATGGAATGGGTGTCTGGGGAAGGGGTAGAGAAAAGTAAAATTCCAACATGGAAAAGACATTTGGGCAGATACATGGAGAAGAGAAGGTTTGACGGGATGTGGACCAAACACATGCAAATGCGACTCGCTCATGAACAGTGATCAGCATGGACTAGTTGGATGGATGGAACCGTCTCCATGCTGCATGCCTCTGTCTCTAGTTATTGGAGGAGGAGACTATAGAGATAAAGCATGATGTCGACACTGAAGAAAGTTAGAGAGGTAGGGATAATAGTTAGAAATACAGTACATTTCAAATATGGGGAGGGACCATAGGGAAATGGAGGTTACAGGGACAGGAACTGTTATAGGAGTTACAAATTATTGAAGACACTGGTCCACGAGACATGGTATATGTACAGTGTTGGAGGGGGAACACAGAACAGAAAGATCCGAGGCAGCATTACCACTCACTCATGGGAAGTCTGCTTTACCCTCTGTTATTCTGGTGCTCACTAAGACAGCACAGGCCTGGATTGATAACTGTGACACTCCCGATACTGTCTCAGAAAAACAAAACTTACAGTAGACGTGGTGATTGAACCTGGTGTGTGTGTCTGTACACTGCTCCACCTCCAGCACTGTTAGCTGATGTTTGGAGCCCTCTCGCTGCTCTCTGCTCTCTGCTCTGTGCATGGTGAGTGATCTTACCTCACTGCAGGATTTATTGAAGGCTCCAGATCTCTCTGCCCTTTGTCTCTCTGGCTGACCAACATCTTCAATGTGGTGATAGATAAGACACCCAAAGGCTGGGAAATCTATTGAGTCAGGAAATTCCTGAGTTCCTACAGGAGAGAGAGAAATAGACAGAATGGGAACTTAGACTGATGAAGTGAGGGTCACACATGGAGAATCGTACCGTGTCCCACAGAGATCTGGAAAATCCCAGTCTCCATCCCTGGCCTGTGCGTCTCTCTGGAGTGGAGAATTCTGTTGGCTCAGGATCTGGAGTAGCTACAAGAGTGAGAGACACTGACAGGAGCAGCAATTAGAACCACATGGAGTGAGACTGAGTGATATCATCAGAGTGCAGGAAGAAATCAGGATCAATTATGAAGGAAAAACAGGTTTAGCTTCTTGATACATTGGTATCAGTGTTCAGGGATAAATAGCCTGTGAGCAGACAAAGTAATATCCGAGTGATATTGTTGCTAGAGAATGTATCCCAAACCTCAGCTAATGTTCTGGAGAGGCAGGTTTGAACCACATCGTCTGAAATGGTGGAATTTGAAATAAATTATGTTCAAAATAGTAATTGACAATCTAGAAATACCATTACTGACGTACAATAAATCCAAACACTTGTCATTCAGAGAAGGACATCTGCCCATTCTCACGTGGTCTGCACGACATAGTCATAGCAAAGTGATTGCCTCTCAATTACCCTCTGAAATGGTCGAGCAAGTTACTCAGCGTAAGGGCAGCTAGGGCTGGGCAAGAAAGGCTGGTCAATCAGAGACACCCACATTCCATACCTGATTTCAAAATAAAATCCATTAAGATGGGGTCCCACCGGAACTGAGCTTGGAACAGCATCCTGGCCAATCATGTCGGTAGGTTTATGGACAGGGCTTGAAACTGACAGAGGGTTCAGATGAAAGGAGTTTTCCAAATCCAAATAGAAAAGATGACGCATGTGAACAGCATGGGGATGTGGCTGAAGACAAGAAGATAGGAACAGGAAGGGACAAATTTTAATGACAACTGTACATCAGCGAATCGATGTGTGACAGGAAATTGTAGGAAAGAGTAAATTATGTTATTTTTGGAATGGAAAAACTCTCTGCAGCAAGGTGGGCTGATTTGTGCCACAGACATAAAAGAGATTTAGACACCAGGGAGACATGGTTTCAGGGTGAACAAAAGGTGGACATAAATATTCAATGGTTCACAACCTTGCAGAAACTCAGGCAAAATGGGTAACGCTAACAATAATGGGTATCAAAGGCATTACAGAGAAAGCATTTGGTTTCAGACCATGAAGTCGAGTCAGTCTGAATGTAAATTCTGGCTACTACTTGCCAAGGACACAAGCACCAGAACAGTTTTAGGCCACTTGACAACATTTCATTGCTCATCATTGCATTAAAGAGGAAGTCATCGAAATTTTTAATAAAGAAAATGTAGTGAAACTCCAATGTTATTATAATCTTGACAATCACACCGACAAGAGTGATATTCAAATAGGAGATTGTAGAATTTTTTCAGTGTTTTTTTTGAATAACATATTGTGCAACTGGCATGGGATGTAACTACCTCAGAGCCACCGTTGTGTCATGAAACTTAGTGAGTAATGTCACCTGGGGAGATCTTCTGGGAAAATGTGTAAAGTGCAGTTTAAAGTAATATAAAATTTTAAAGTGAATCACAGAAAGGATAAGCTACATCTAGAAACTAAAACATTCAATTACATGAGTTTGAGAGGAGAACTGACCAAGGTAATAGGCTAAACATGTGTCTGTAAATGAACAGTGGAAAACATTTGAATGAACAGTGTAAAACACTCAACAAAAGGACATTCCATTGAAGCAGACAAAACCTCAACAAGGAATTCCTACCCATCCCTCACTCAGGACAAAATGGATCATATCATATTATGAGGCTTAGACGATTACCACAAAGTACTTAAAATCCTGAAATGAGAGAGAGTTTAAGCAGTCAGTGTTAAAGGGATTGCAAAGCGTCTGCAAGCAGGGGGGAGGACATTGGGAAGAGGAATCTTTGTCAGGGTTTAATGACACAATAGGAACAGGGAAAGGTGAAGGTGCTGGAGGTGGTGAGAGTGTTACAGAGAGTGATCCGGGCCTGAACAGTGTTAGAAAGCCAAGTACAGATTGCTACAGCTGGAGAGGTTTGCAGAGGTAGGAAGAGACATAAGCATCTTTATTTATTCATTCACGGGATGAGGGTGACACTGATTGGACAGCATTCTTTGTCCCAATGCTAATTACCCAGAGGGCAGATCAGGGTCAGCCTTATCGCTGTGGATCTGGATTCACATGTAGGCTAGACCAGGTTGGAATGTCAGATGTCCTTCCCTAAAGGAGCTAATTGAACAACTGATCAACAATGCTTTTATGGAGGCGGTACCAATGTCTTGTACAGCCACAACATGACATCCCAACTCCTACTCTCAATCCTTTGCCCTATGAAGGTAACCATCACAAACAGCTGCTTCACCAGCCTGTCTACCAGTGTCGCCACTCGCAAGGAATTGTGTACCTGCATCACTGGGTCACTGACTGGCAACACTACCCAGGGCCCGAACATTAACTGCACAAGTCCCACCCTGGTCTGTTTCACCAAAATGGAACACTTCACATTTATCTAATTAAACCCTATCTGCTATTCTTCAGCCCACTATCCCAGCAATACTGTCTATCCTGTTGTTTGATAGATAACCTTCTTCACTATCCAATTTACCACCAATTTTTTGTCACCCAAAAAACTTACTTACCAGGAAACCAATATTGGGACCCACTACACCGCTGGTCACATGTCTCCAGACAGAAAAACAACATGTCTCCCATCACCCTCTGTTTCCTACCATCAAGCCAATTTTTTATCCAGTTCCTCTCTCCTCCTGAATGCCAATTATCTAGGCTTATTACCCAGTTTACCACATGGAACATAGAACACAGAACAATATAGTACAAGACCCTTCGGCCATGATGCCATGCCAACCTTTAATCTGTCTGTGAGATCAAATTAACCTACATGCCCTTCATTTTACTGACATCCATGTGCCTATCCAAGAGTCCATTAAATATCCCTCATGTATATGTCTCTCCTACCACCGCTGCCAGTGCATTCCAACGACGCAACACTCTTTGTGTAAAGAACCTATCTCTGAAATTTCTCCTTACCCATCCACCGATCACCTTAAAATTATTTATGCCCACTGACAATAGCCATCTATGCCATGGTACAACGAAGTCTCTCACTATTCACACTATCTATGTCTCACATCATCTTGTTCACCTCTACCAAGTCGCCCATCATCCTTCTTCACTTCAATGACAAAAGGCTTACCTCCCTGAACCTTTCATCATAAGACATGCTCTCCAGCACAGACAGCATTCTAGTAAATCTCCAATTTACCCTACCTAAAGCTGCCTCCCTGTAATGAGGGGATCAGAACTGAACGCAATATTCCAAGTGGGTTCTAACCATGGCTCTATAGAGCTGCAGCTTAACCTCACGGCTTGAAAACCCAATCCCCCAGCAATTGAAAGGCTGCACAACATATTCCTTCTAAACAAACCTATCAGCTTGGGTGGCAACTTTGAGGGATCGATGGACGTGGAATCCAAGATCTCTCTGTTCCACAACACGACCAAGCATTCTGCCTTTAACCGTGTATTCTGCATTCAAGTTCGACCTTCCAAAATGAATCATTTCACACTTTTCCTGATTAAACTCCATCTGCCACTTCTCAGCCCAGCTCCACGTCCTGACAATATCCTGCTGCAACCAACAACAGACCTCTACACTATCCACCACTCCAGCAACCTCCATGTCATTGGCAAAATTACTAACCCATTCTTCCACAACTACATCCAAGTAGTTATAAAAAAAATCACAAAGAGCAGAGTTCCTGCAATCGATCCCTGCGGGACACCACTGGTCACCGAGCTCCATACTGAATGCTTCCCATCTATCATCACCCTCTGTCTTCTATGAGCCAGGAATTCCATATCCAAACAGACAGGTTTCCTGTATCCCATGCCTCTGTTTCTTTTCTGAATGAGCCGTAAAGGTGTTTTGTCACATTCTCGAAGGATTCAATAAGATTTGTGAGGCTTGACCTGCCCCTTATAAAGCCCTGCTGACTATCTCTAATCAAACTATGCTTTTCTACGGAGGTATAAATCCGCGCTCTCAGAGTCCTCTCCAATAATTTGCATACCACAGACATAAGAAAGTGAGGTCTGTAATTCCCAGGATTATCCCTATTCCCTTCCTTGAAAAAGGGAGTGACATTTGCCATCATCCAATCATCTGGTGCGACTCCGGTGGTCTGTGAGGGCGCAAATGTCATTGCCAAAGGCGCAGCAATCCCTTCCCTCGCTTCCTGTAGTAACTTTGGGCATATCTCGTCTGCTCCAACAGACGTATCTATCTTTATGTTTTACACAATTCTCAGCACATCCTCCTTCTTAACACCAACCTGTTCACATATATCAGTCCTTTTCACGCTGTCCTCACAAATGACAAGGTCCTTCTCAGTAGTGAATACTGATGCATAGTATTCATTAAGGACCTCCTCTACCTCCTGTGACTCCACGTACATGTTCCCTCCACTATCCTTGAACGGCCCTACCCTCACGCTGATCATCCTCTTGTTCCTCACATAAATGGAGATTGCCTTATAGTTTTCCATAATCCATTCCAACAAAGTTTTTTCATGTCTCATTCTAGCTGTTCTAACTCCATTCTTCAGTTCCTTCCTGGCTACCTTCAGTGAGTCCCCAGAGTGTGGAAATAGGCCTCTTGGCTCAGCAACTCCATACGGACCCTCTGAAGGACATCCCACCAAAAACCATTCACCTAATCTGCACATCTTTGCACGGTGGGTGGAAACTGGAGCACCTGAGGACCCCACGCAGACATGGGGAGAACGTGTAAACTCCACACAGACTGTCGCCCAGGACTGGAATCGAAATCGGTTCCCCAGTGCTGTAAGGCAGCCGTGCTAACCACTGAGGCATCGTGCCACACTCATATGACCCTATAGAGGTCTAATGATCCTTATGTAAGCGTCGTTTTTCCTCTTAACTAGATGTTCAATAACCCTTGGAACCTTGTCAAATGCTTTGCTGACATCCATTTGGACAGCGCTAACTGCTCTGCCTTTACCAATCTCTTGGCCACCTCCACGAAGAGTCAATCCAGTTTGTGAAACACGGTTTTCCACTCATAAAGCCATGCTGACCATCTAATCAGTCCTTGCCTTTCCAAATATACGTAGCTCCTTTCTCTCAGAATCTCCTCCAACAACTTCCCCATCAATGGGCTCAAGGGGCTGTAATTTCCTGGCTTTCCCTGCAACCCTTAAGTGCTGGAACAGCATTCGCCAACCTCCAGTCTTCCAACACGTCACTGTGGCTGTTGATAATATAAATATCTCTGTAAGGGACACTGCAATCTCTTCCCAAGCTTCCCATAATATTCTCCGATCGACCTAATGAGCTCCTGAGGATTGATCTATCTTGACTTGTTTTAATATTCCACCACTTTCTCTTCTCTGTTGAGGATTTTTTCCAAGACATGGCAATTTATTTCCCAACGTTCCCGAGTTTCCATGTCTTTCTCCAGAGTAAATACTGACAAGACTTTTTTTTGTTTATGATCTCACCCATCTCCTCTAGTTCCACACATAGCCGACCTTATTGACCTTTAAGGGCCCTATTCTCAACCAAGATTTTTTAGCCCTTATTGAAACTCACACAAAGGCTTCTGAAATAAACCATATCCACCGTACCAACACCCACCCCCACCACACCCTTATCGATTCTGTCATTTATATTCACACCAACAAATAAAATCCAACAGGCTCAAAAACAAATTCTCTTTTATAAAATATGTTTCTAAGAGTCAAGTTACTTTTTATTGATATGTTGTTTCTCACTCATTGCAACATGCTCCTGACTTTCTGTCAGGCTAACAGTACTTGTTTTTAGACTGGAAACATAAAGGTTTGTGCGAGTTCTTGTTTATCAATCAGAAAAAAAAGTAGCTTACAGTGTCTTCAAGTAACAGAGAAGGCAAATCAAATGCTGCCATTTTTTACAGAGGGAATGGAGGCTAAATATAGGGAGGTCTTACTAAAACGATGCAAGGTACAAGTCAGACTACACTTAGAATATTATGAACAGCATGTGTGCCCGAAGGAAAGGTATTGTTGTATCAGAGGCAGGCCAGATAATTTTCACTCGGATGATATTGGGAATGGAGAGATTTTATAATAGAAGTGGAGTAGATTGAGAATGAACCAATTAAAGTTAAGAAAAATGAGAGAAAAACTGAATGAAACATGCAAGATTCTGAAGTGCTTTGATCGGCTAAATGCTGGGAAGTTAGAAAATAGAACAGTGCAGCATAGCAATAGGCCCTTCGGCCCACCACAATGCTATTCTCAACTCATCCCATCTGAATGTACATGGCCCATATCCCTCTATTCCCTGCCTGTTCATGTTTCTGCCTAAATGCCACTTCAAAACTTTACTCACATTTCTGTTTCAAGACCTCGCTTGGCAACTTACACTCTCTGAAAAAAAAATCTTGCCTCACACACATCATTTAAACTTTCTCTTTCTCACCTTAAACCTCTGCGCTCTAGTATTTGAAACTTACATATTGGAAGAGAGATTCTGACTATCCACATTATCTATCCCTCTCTAGCGTTACATTCCTGGACCTGGTCGCCTGTCAGCCTCTGATACTCTCACAAAGTAATCCATCTTTGTTTAATTTCCTCTTACACCTAACACACCTTTAAAAACACAATACAGGTAACGTGCTGATAAACCCTTTTTGTACCCTCTCCGAAGCCTCCCCATCCTTCCTATTTTGAGATGAGAACTGCACACAATACTCCAAATGTGGCCAAACAGAAGTTTTATACAATTACAACATCAGATGCAAACCACGATACCAAACGTTGTGACCGATGAAGGCCAGTGTTCCATTTGCTTTCTTTCCCATCTGAAACACTTCTGTTGCCATTTTCAGGATATGACTGGCTAGCACCAAAATCATAATAGAAACGTCAAAGATTTTAGTCTGCCGGGAGGTTAAACAAATGTTGATCCCTGTTCCATTATGAGAACTTGGGAAGCTGGCGAAGTGTGACATCAAACAAGCGATCAAAGAAGTGGGTTTCAAGGCGTATTTTGTCACATAAAACGAAGTTTGTATCACAAAACTGATTTGAACGATTTTGTTCTGCTCGAGGTCATCACCTTTTGTCAGACTCAAAACGACTCAGAATTTAGTTCTTCCATAACTCAGTGGTTTGAGGCTGGTTTTGTAAACCAGGGTTTTTAACCTCCATTCTCATGGCAAACTTG
This sequence comes from Hemiscyllium ocellatum, assembly GCF_020745735.1. Classification (NCBI taxonomy): domain Eukaryota; kingdom Metazoa; phylum Chordata; class Chondrichthyes; order Orectolobiformes; family Hemiscylliidae; genus Hemiscyllium; species Hemiscyllium ocellatum. Next base: position 167,273 of record NW_026867957.1, on the reverse strand, counting down.
CTGAATTTCCTTACAACTTTGCAACAAGCATCCGAAGGTGCGTTGTTTGTGTTGTTAGGACTTATTTTTGAAGGAAAAGCTGAAAGTCATTTTTTACGCAGACCAGGCCTCATCTGTTTCAGTTTGGAAGTCCACGTCCGTGCTTTTCCTCTGAGGACCATGTGGATGACAAGCTTCTGATGCGAAGAATGCCTTCGTTTGGCAGAAAGAAAAACGTGACTCATTAGAAGCAGTAAACTAACGGTGAAACAGTGGGAGACGAAAACTTACAGGGATGGGGCTGTGTGCTTCTGTTCCTTATGTAGAGACAGGAATGCGCTGGAATCCAAATTAAACCGGTCAGAGGCTGGAAGAGCACAGCTAGCCAGTCTGCCTCAGAGGTGGAGACATCGACGGTTTGCAGATATCAAATATTCACGATTGGGGCAGTCTTCGAAGGACAGCCTCCTGTCAGTTTACTCCTCTGCTTTTGTCAACAGAATCGGGTTTTAAATCTAGTAATGAAGAAAGAAGAGGCCAAACGGTTCAATTCCTCATTTTATGTTAGTTGGGATGTCCTGAGGCCTTTGTCACTGTCAAAAGATGTGTCTGTATAGTTCCATCTATGGGTTAAAATGAGGTTCAGTGCTCCCCAGGTCATGAACAAATGTGACGGTATCTGACTTCAGTCTCTATCGCTGGTTCATTTGAAATTAAAACTTTGCATGGAAAGTCTCACTGAGACAAACACTTCAGACGTCAGGCTAGATTAGATTACTTACAGTGTGGAAACAGGCCCTTCGGCCCAACAAGTCCACACCGACCCGCCGAAATGCAACCCACCCATACCCCTACATTTACCCCTTTACCATACACTACGGGCAATTTAGCATGGTCAATTCACCTGATCCGCACATCTTTGGACTGTGGGAGGAAACCGGAGCACCAGGAGGAAACCCACGCAGACATTGGGAGAACGTGCAAACTCCACGCAGTCTGTCGCCTGAGTCGGAAATTGAACCCGGGTCTCAGGCGCTGTGAGGCAACAGTGCTAACCACTGTGCCAACGTGCCGCCCATTACTGTGGCTGTGGGCCAAGTAGTGGTAACTGGAAAGGAGAATGGATGGATGTTTGATGACTGGTACTGACATGATGTATTATACTGTGCTGTAAAAGCACGGTGTCACGAACATTCTTTTTCGATAGAAATGTCTCATCACAGGAAAAGAAAGCTATGCTGTTAAGAGAAGACATAATTGCACATGCCGTCCTTCCTGGTCGACCAGTGGTTCCGATGCAGCACTTTCACCGCTGTGGTTTGGGTTCATTTCTTGGTCAGGGAATCAGAATTTATTGTTCCTGGTAAGGGCAACAACAAAGTAGAGCATCTTTGACTGGAATCACATGACAAACGCGTCCGCATGTGCCTTGCAATATCGTACAGGGCCATAAGGTGGCTCACTGGTTATCACTGCTGCCTCACAGCGCCAGAGATATGATTTGCCTACAACTGGGTTGACTGTCAGTTAGTTGCCTACTTCAGGCGCAAATGAAGAGAAAAAGGGTAAGGAATTGTTCTTGAGAGTTAATCCCTGGAGGATTGGTGTGCATTGGTTGCATTGAATAGCCAGTTTCTTAACTGTAGCCATTCTATGTTCCCTTAGTGTGTTGCTTTAGCAAATGTTCAGACCAGGGAGAAAAGTGAGGAAAAACAGTCACTTCCCAGTCGGGGATTGATCCATTATGCGACAACCAACGGATTCCCTTTTGCCCGAACTAGCTCCTATTTTCCCGACATTGGTAATGGCAGTACACAGCATTAGACAGGGTTTTAATGTGTTGCATTGGACCCAGCATCCTTTCCCAACATGGACTATACAGGGAAATAAAGAGATAATAAAAGACACGGATGACGATGACTGGAATGAAAAGACGTCAGGAAGAATGGACAACGTTTACTTGGAAACAAAAAAATGGAAAGGAAGCCATCGATGTAGTTAGGGGTAATGCCATTTGAAAAGACAAGGCGAGGTTTCATGGGTTGGTGGAAAAAACGAATAGATCATGTGGCGTGACCACCAGGTAAAACTGAGTTGTGTCCGTATGGAAGGTTTCCAATCGATGTGAATGTGGTGAGAGTAAACAGGAGGGAAATTCCTTCATTCGGATGGATCTATATCAAAACTTTAGAACTTCAAAACCAGCGACGAATGATAAAGAGAAGTTTCGAAAGTTATCCTTTTCCTTCTACAGCAGTTGAATTCGAAAATGATTACTTTTTCGCTGGAAAGATTATTGAGAAGCTGATCCTAATATATTTGTGAAGACGCATGCAGACACGCAAGGAATGAATTTCACCGTGACAGGGAGTCTGGGCGGCCATGACGGGTATGCGTTACGTGCACACTCTGTAATTGGTTAAAGTTAATTGGAAAGAAACTTCATAACACCTGCAACTGAGTGCGACTAAGTACTGAATGTGCTGACTGCGAGGAAAGGTTCAGCAGCTTGTTCCACGTGAACTTATAAATTGTAAAAAAAACTGAGCATGACAGGGAAGCCGGTTAGCTCAGTCCGCTGCATAACTGTTTTATGATATAAAGTGAAGCCAACAGTATGGGATTAATTCTCACAATGTCTCAGCATACCCTCAGGATCATGATCTCCCAACTCAGCTAATACTTTAGACGATGGTGATAATCAAAGTGAAACTATACTATCGTGAGTGGGAACTGACCTGCCAATGTAATGCACCTTTATCCTTTCATGTGTTGCATTGGAAAATTTGGCTGCAATCACAGAAAAGGGAGTGAGTCCATATGCTGCTCACTCATCTCCTCCAAAAATATCTAGTAACAAGACACGAAAAATATTCCTGCTGCAATTCTGTAATCTTCACAGCAATACTTACAAACATCGTTATCGTTTCGATTCCAGTTTTTCTGATAACAATCGAAATGTCCAATGAGATAAATCTAATATTTTGTGGATTGCTTTAATGGCCTGTGCGAGCTTGCAGCAAAATCAGTAATGTGAAAAGAGCTAAACATCCTGTCCAGAATTTAACACAGCGCAGGATCAGCGGTATGAAACACGTCATTTTTTGCAAAAATCACCTCTGTATCTCTATTGAGTGTTGGATATTCACTCAGGGAGTATTTATGGCTGGTCTTAAGTAACTGAGGCATTTCCCAAGGACAGAGCACTCCAAAACATTATATTTCTTTTAGAATAAATGCTGTTTTACTCAACGTTCTTTTGCAACTTTTAAATATATATGCACAGACATATACATGCATGCGCACATACATTTATACCTGTGTGGATATATAAATATGCGCATATATGCGCGTGTGTGTGTGAATTCAGGACATTAGTAATGGATAGTCGGCCATTTGAATGTTCTTCCTGTAGAATGTGAGAGCTTAGAGATTACAATAATGTCCCGGAAATGTGGTGAAAATGTGGCATAGAAAAATGTGGCGAAAATTGACTTTATTGAATGCTGCGCACTTTTACCGTGGTGTCCTGCGTTGATCACCGGAAATGTTATGTCGCCACTGGACTGGGGTTTTCCTTCGATCGGCTTCACTTCGCCAGGGAATTCAATTCACTGAAATTTCACCAACTTCCTTTGGCACGTTCATATGAACATCGACCCATACTGCACACAACGACAACAATATCAGCATATTGCACCAACGTGCACGTGGCATGATTTTTATAAACGGTGAAGTTGAATAATGTTATGCAAGGGCAACGTGAATTTCAATTGAATTGCTAAAGTCGCAGGAATCCAGAGTAAGATTCAAAATGTCAGAACTTCACGTTCATTACCTTGGCCAGAATTCCAGCCCAGCAAAGGGGAAATCTGTCCCTGAATCCCCTGAATCCATGCAATTGCTTGCTCCATGTGTCCACTTTGAAACCCATGCGAAGCAACATTCAGCCTGAAGGAGAACTCGTCAGAACCCTCCGCTGTCTGATCTAAAGCTGAAACAAGAGCTGTCTATTCCAGCTGGAAGGAAGGGGATGTGGAGGTGAGACTAAAATATTTCGTGGCGTTTCATTCATATTGTTCTTAATGTGATTGTTTAAAAACCTGGTCCAGAAGTGGCACAGACACAAAGGAGCCCATTGTTAATACCGATTTCGTCCCGCTCCGTGATTCCATATCATCATGGCTGACACAACAATTTTGTGTCTTTTTCCAGCCTATACACATCATCGTGTTGCCTACTGACTAACAGATGTTTATTGACATCGAAAATTTAAACTTGTGAGAGTAAAATGTTCCCTTTCGGGACAGTTGAGTTTCTGCATGAATACTGTTGGTTTTGCAGATGAGCAGCCGAGTCTGCTCTGACCACCTTCCAAACCATAAACCAAAATTCGACTCTGATGGGACTTGAACCCACAATCTTTGAATTGCAACCTGACCAGTCATTGATATAGAAGTCCAACGCGCTATCCATTGCGCTACCGCACTTCGTTTAGCACACAATTTTGCCTTCGACCCATTGCGTTCAGGACAACCATCTCGCATCTGTCTGTCCTCGTCACACGTTCCAGTGCCTGTACCTTATCCACGTGTGCTCTGGCTCTTCAAGTGTTCGACTACAGACTGTTGGAACGTTCTCATGATACTTAGCTTTACCACATGCTCAGATAATGTTTTCCAGATAAGCAACACTCTACTGGTGAAAGCATTCTCCCAAAATCTCCTAAAAACATCTTGTCTCCTGTATTTCATTTATGTCACTCTATTCCTTCCCAACACAGGCTGATCCCTCTCATACATATCTATCCTCTTCATAAAATGTGCACGTTAATCGGTTAACTCAAACAGCCTTAACCTGCTCTTCGATAAACACCCCCAACCTAGCTCGTCTACCTTCACAATGGGAATGGTCCAGGCCTTGCCATTCTTGTCACCTCCTCTGAATATCTCACCCTGCAATCAGACGCTTCCAGAAGTCTGGTGGTTACAACGGACAAGCAAAGTTCACTGAAGTAAAGCCAAAAGGTATGGTTAAAATCAACAGCTCGTGTCCATATCTCATGAGAAAGGAAAGTTAACATTTCGAGTCCAATGATCTGTCTTCGGAACTGATGGGATGGAAGGGTGGGTGAAGAATGTGGAAGAGGGTGGAAGGGTTCTAAAATGATTGAACTCGATGTTGAGTCCTAAGGTTTGCATGGTCTGTCTGTATAAAATGAGTTGCAGGTCTTCCAGCTAGTGTTATTCCTTGAAGGAGCACTGCAGCAAACCAGAGACCGGAATAGTGGCCTGGGAACACAGTGTCTCGATTAGAGTGAGGCTGGAATTGTACAGTAGTTCAGGCAGCATCCAAGGAGCAGTAAAATCGACGTTTTGGGCAAAAGCCCTTCATCAGGAATACAGTCAAAGAGCATGAAGGGTGAGAACACAGTGTAATGTTGAAGTTACAGGAGACTCGGAGATCGGGTTAGTTTTTGTTGATTCTGGACAGAACGTAAGTGCTCTCAGTTTTGTCACCGACTCTGTTTTCCTCTCTCCATTGCAGAGAGATCACATTCTGAGTAGACAATACAGTTGCCTCTATTAAATGAAGTGCAGACAAATCTCTGGAAGATGTGACTGGAAGTTTCCACAGTGAGGAGAGACATCAGAAACCAGCAGGAAATGTAGCTTACTACATAGAACGTTAAAAGGAAGTGCAGGCACTTCGGCCCTCGCTGTTGTGAAAATAATGTGATGTCCATAGAAATGGAAAATTAGCATTTATTTTGAAACCAATAAAAGCACAGGGAAACAAAGAAGTAAGAACCTGACTTTGCAGAGGCAAGTTTTGCAGACAGAAAGAAAAAAAAATGTAAAGTTAAACCGAACTTATAGCAGACTTACAGGCCAGTAAACGACCATATCACCAGACAAGGAATGGGAAAAAAAACAACTCCGTATCTGGGAAGGAACTCGAATGTTTCAGGTCCCTGACATTGAGGTGTTGATAAGAAAAAGCGAATTCTATTGTCAAGGGAAAATGTATTATATGTGGAAGATGCACCAGTTACCTTTTTGTTAGATACAAGGGCAACATAATCAGATGTTAAATCTAGGCAGTTGAGAGAGTCGACGAAATGGATGCAATAGGATTCGTGACAGGAGAGAGATTAACCGCACCCCTATTGTGTGAAACCAGTAATGGTGTAACATTCCAATTCTCATTTCATTTCTCGGAATTCTGTCCTTTAAATCTGATGGCTGGCGATCTCATAGTGAGGCTGGTGTCGGATTTGTGCAGTACCCCGACAGGCTTGCAGGTAATACAAAAAGAAGATTTGTGAGCGCAGGCTGTAAAATCCGACTCACGACCTCTGATGCATGGCTATGAGTGATGATTACCCAGAGAGCCATATGTTCAGTGAGCGATTCTCTCGCCCAGGTAGCAAGTAACCATGTAAATCCCATAAACACCGATTTTCATGCTGGAGATATGAGGCACTGCACAGCACGCACACACTGTCATGGCCCTTAAAAATCATAGGAGAAGGATTGTTTTAGGAGATTGTTTGGACCAGATCAGTTATTATTGTCCAATTTTATTAGAACGATCACAGATGTGCAGGCAATGTAAACTTATCCAAAATATCTGTGAGGCAAGTAGACCCTATCTTTTTGATGTGGAACGCTCCTTTCCTCAAGTACCATTGGCGAACACATCCAGTGACAGGTGGCAGGATTTGGGACCAGGGGTACTACTACTGGCACAAAAAACGAAAGCTTGTATCTTCAGGGACAATGTGCGTATCTGCTTCGATGCAGATATAAGGACATATATGGAGAAATTAAACTGGCTAACTCAGGCAGATAGGGCTGTCCAGGTAACCCTCACCAAGGGGGTAGCCTAGCGTTGACCTGTGGTAGATGTCTCGGACCAAAGGTTAAGAACGGTCCATACTGAGTGCAAGGCAAAAGGCAAACGTGATGTGGGGTTCATACGAAGCTGTGAAACCAAAAGAATAAGCCCGAAGTCTCAGTCTCGTCCTTGCAGAACACAAAGCCCATTAAAACCCGAGTCTGCAAAAGGCATTACTCCAATCTTTGAATCCCTCCTGAAGTGTGAAGTGATAATTCCCTGTGGATAATCACCAATGAGAGCCCCCATTTTTCCAGTCAAAAAGGCAAACATTTCAGGTGAAGCGGGGAAATGGAGGTTTGTACAAGACCTGCAGTTAGTCAATTATGCTGTTGTTCCGCCCTCCCCAAATGTTCTTAATCCTTGTATTATATTAGCCCAAATTCCACCGGACAGTGGAATTAGCAAATGCCTTCTTTAGTGTAGCGGTACACCCAGAAAGTCAATTCTGGTTCACTTTTCCATTCAAAGGCAAATTGTATACATTCAGGTGAATGGTCTCTTTCCAGTATGAACGCGTTTGTATTTCAGCAGATTGCCAGAATCAATTAATTATTTCAAATCACAACGAACGAATGGTCTCTCCTCTGTGTGAACTCAATGGTGCCTCAGCAGACTGAATGACTGAAAGAATCCTTCCCCATTCTTAGAACAGGCGAACGTCCTCTCTCCACTGAGTTCGCAGCTGTAAAGTGAGATCAAATGACGGCCTAAACCCATTTCCTCTGAGAATACTTGAATGTTGGCCTGAACACGTTGATCGTACAGCAGTTCGTGAGACCTTTTAATGCCTTTTCCATACTCTGGGCTATTAAATGGTTTCTTGTCCGTGTGAACCCACTGGTGAGTCAACAAGCTAGACAACTGAGCAACTCCCTTTCCACACTTTAAACAGTGAATGGCTTTCCCCCGGTGTGGTTGCCCTGATGAATTTTCAGGGAAGACATTAATTGAATCGTCACCACGTTTCCGCGGTTTCTCTCCAGCGGACCTCCAATTATGCATCGACATTTCAGATAGTGAATATTTTCACTCCCCTGTGAATGTAGCTTTCTGCTTTCATTTTCAAAGGCCGGTCAGGTTCAGCCTACATGGAACAAAGCAACTCCTTCAAATTCTGATGTAATGTTGCGTTTCAGTTTCCCAACAGCAAATCCTCATCTTGAATACCCCTCAAATAAATCCAGAAGTATCTCAATAAGAGAGAATCCTCAGAACACCAAAGCATATGATTTTTATTCTTCATCGGATGTGGGTATTCCAGAACAGGTCAGCATTTATTGTTCATTCCTGATTTGACTGGATAAGGTGATGATGAGCTGCCTTCTTGAACCATCGTTTCTGTGTGCTGTCGGCAGATCCAAATTATAGGTAAGTGAATCCACAATTTTGACCCAGTGATTCTGGAGGAACGGCAATATATTTCCAGATCAGGATGGTAAGTGGGTTGTATGTCTTTCCTATCAGTCTTTCCATCATAAATTTATTCCAATCGAGATGATTACAAATCTTATCTCATGGAAATCTCCCAACACTTTACACACAACTATCGGAAGGGTCAATGGTCTATAATTTCCAGGGTTTTCTCTACTCCCCTTTTTGATTGAGAGTGCAACTTTTAATATCCTGTAGTGTTCTGGTACTCTAACCTTGGACAATGACAACATGAATATCAAAGTGGAAGGCTTGGAAATCTGATTATTAGCTTCCCAGCGAATCCTAGGATAAATCCCATCCGGCTCAGGGGAATTTATAAATGTTCACATTTCCAGAGCTTGTAACGCCTTGTCTTTGGGAACTTCAGTCCTATCTCATCTCGTAGCCTGTTTCTCACTATTGTCTTCGACAACATTTTGTTTTTCCTCTGCGAAACCTGACTGAAGACATTGCTTTCGCGTTTCCCCCATCGCTTGTGACTCCACGCACTACGCACCATGACTGTCCTTCATTGGCCACATTTTATTACATTCATTCTTTTAGCCCTCACATACCGATTGAAAGCTTTAGGATTTTCTCTTATCCTATCTGTCAACAATTTCTCAGTTCCCTCCTGGCTCGCCTTCAGTCTCTCTTCAGGCCTTTCCTGTTTAACTTTAAATCTCAATCTCCTTAACTGAGCATTCACATCTCATGGGAACACAAGCCTTCTTCATTTCAACAAGAGATTCAACTTCCTCAGTAATCATGGCTCCTGTGTTTGACAATTTCCTGCCTCTCTGACAGGTACCTACTTATCAAAGACACACAGAACCTGCTCCTTGAATAAGCTCCATACTTCAATTCTAGCCATTCCATGTCGTATCTTTGCCCAACCTATGAATGCGTAATCTTATCTAATCGCATTGCAATTTTCTTTCCCCCAGCAATAGCGCTTGCAGTCCGGTGTATACCTATCCCTTTGAAATGTAAAGTAAACATAACTGAATTTTGGCAACTATCACCAAAGTGCTCACCTATCGCCAAATCTAACATCTTGCCGTGTTCATCGCCCAGCACTAAATCTAATTTAACCTCTCCCCTTGTTGGCCTGTTCCATTACACATTATTTAAAGAATCTATTGCAGATACACTCAACACTATCCTCGTCAAGGCTACAGTGACTGAGCTACTTCGACCGATCGACACATTGATTAAATTCCCGCATGATAATTGCCATACCATTTTTTCATTTGTTATTTATGTCTTTGTTTACTGTCCTCCCCAATGTGATCTTAAAAATTGGAGGCGGATAGTCTCCGACAATCAGTGACATTTTCATCTTAGAACTTCTAATTTCCTCCCAAATGGATTCAAACTCAGTCTCCATTGAACCTATATCATCTGTCAGCATCGGTCTGACGTTGTCCTTCAATGTTTGAGTTCCACCACCTTCCTTACCATCCTTGCCGTCCTTCCAAATTGTCTCATACCAGTCAATATATACCTCCCACTATTGACTATGTTGTCTCCATTCTGTGCAATGTGTATTAAATCGTATTCATCTGTGATGATTTATGCCGTTATATCTCCAACCTTCTTCCGAAAAGCATGAGTATTCAGGTTTCGTGCCTTTATGGTCGCATTCTTACTCATTGATTAAAAATATTTATAATAATATCTTCTACGGTATCCTTACTTCTTGCTTCTTGCTTCTCCTCACTTGTCCATTTCTGACCTCCCTACTTAGTATACAAGTGCTCAAATACACTTTCCAAGTGAAGCAATACTTTCCCTTCGGTTCGCACAATCTAGTCTATTTCTCATATTATGGTCGCCACTACCTTGGGAAACGAAGTGTGGATTGAATGACCGTTTGCAGGATGCCAAGTTCTATCGCCAAAAATGTCCCCAAGCTTCCAGTTCACTGCTCCTTTAGCACAGAACCATGTTTCAGAGCGAACGTCTCTATCTCAGTCTTACTGCAGTTTCCACCATAGCTTAGCGCATGCTGAATGAGCAGCAGACCATTTTTTGCTTGAGGACCCTCACGATCCTCCAAATCAATTTCAGTCATTTTAGAGGCCTGAAGTTTCCCATGCATTGGCCCCGACACACTCACCAGGCCTAGTCACGCACTACCTTTGGTTAGTCATAAACAGTCTCTGTGAACAGTTGTTAATGCTCCAAACGGATCATTATCAATTCCTATGTCCAACTGTTCGTCTCTCTTTCGGATCTATCCCGACATCTCGTTTCCTCCTAATAACTGCGCCCCCACATATCTTCTGTATATGGACCGAAGTTTTCCTGGAAACCATCAGTGCCAAGGACGGGGTCACTGGACCGAAAATGTTAAATCTGATTTCTCTTTCCAGCATCTTTTGGTCTTGACCCTGAGGAAGCTTGTTACTGTGCTTCTGTAATGACCCCTTGCACATAAGACGGAACTGTTTTCATCCTGAAAGTTTCTCTTGTTGATGAATCCCATTACAATGTGAGCCACTGGCATCGACTTCATCGGTCAATGAAAATAGAAATCATGTGCTTGGGATTTGTGCCGTAGCTCTGTTCTGGATATGATAAACAACAGAGAGCAAAATCTCCGTCATGTCAGATGTGAACAGATAGGAATCTCCACAAGAGTTGGAATTAAGTCAATGTTTTTCAGTTGGAGAAAATTCAACCATTTGTCACTGTAATACCCTGTGGCTATCAAAGCAAAATATTTCATAACCACAAATGCTTCATACAGGGTCTTCTAGTTAAAATATCTGAATGATCTTCCCCCAGAGTGATAGTACAGTCGTGTCAGCAAATGGAGTAACTGACTGAATCACTTTACTTGTTCAGCGAGCGAACAGTCCTCTTGTGGTAAGATATACGGGCAGAATGCAGGAGGAGGGACGGAAAAGTTCTTAAGCAGTTTGACATAGGGACTGAGGAAGTGGTCGTGGTTCTTCCGGATTGAAGTGGGCATATTCCCAATTCAGTACGAACTTGTATCTTATGTTCCTTTCTATGACAAAGGATGAAATTGCAGGTATTCTGAGCAATGGTTTACTTTCATCTTTGAGGTTGTAGTAGACTGGACTAAGGCAAGATTGGGAGAGATAAACCAGAGAATCACACAGCAGTGAGTCTCACATCAGTTGAAAGAAACCTTTTGGAGCAAACCTTGAAGGAAAGAGTTAACTGCCACTTCACCAGGCAAGGTTTCATCAGGGAGAGTCATCACGGTTTTGTTACAGAATGCCATACCTAACAGATTGGATTAAATACATTTTATTGGAAAGTGATCAGGTTTTTTTTTAACGAGGGTAGTGAAGTTGATGTTGTTTGTGTGGATTTCAACATAGCCTTCAACACGATACCACTCTTAAGACTGGTAAGAGGATACAAGTGAAAAGGGATTTAAGGTCCCCTGGTAGTTGGATCCAAACTTAAATTGGTGGTGGTACGAGACACAGGATGGTGATAGAAGGTTGTTTATGTGACTGGAACTGGCATTCAATGGTGTGACACAAGGATGAATGCTAGGTCCCATGTCGTTTGTGAATGTGTGTAAAGAATATAGAACAACTTATGAGGAAATGATAAGCAGAGTTGTCGATGATACGAATATTAGCAAAATGGTAAATAGTGAGGAAGATCCTTTTAGGAAGGAGGAGCTCAGAATTGGATTTATAAAATGTCAAATTCAGAGAAGGGATGTTGAAACTAACCATGAAAAACATGAGGTGGTGCACATTGAAAGTAACATGTCAACGGATTACTCAATGATTGACAGGACACGAGGAATCCCACAGGAACAGAGAGACTTTGCACGTTGGTCCACATATCCGTGAAGGCAGCAGAACATAGTGAAAATCACAACTTTATCAGTCAAGGCAAAATTTATAAAAACAGATAAAGTGGTGCCACAAGGAGTCAATGTGGTGAAGAAAGTACTTGGCACGCTTTTCGTCATTCGTCAGAAATTCGATTGTCCAAATTGGAATGTCATGTTGTGGCGATATGGAGCATTGGTGAGATGACATTTAGAATACTGTTTCCAATTATGTCAACTTCTACAGGAAGGATTTTGTGAAAATTGAAACTGCGCACAGATGATTGACAAGGATGTTGGGGGGAGCCGAGGCCTTGAGATAAGCGTGGAGATAGGGTTGGCAGGGGATTTTTCGCTGGAATGTTCCAGGCAGCGCTCCACGTTCTCACCGTTTACAAAATCATGAGGGGCATGGATAGGCAACTGGCCGAAATTGTTTTTGCATGATGGTGAAGTTCAAAATTGGAGGGCACAGATTTTACGTGACAGGCACTGAGTCACACTAAACAACGTATAGAGAGTGACAGAATGATGGTTGATTTCCAACAGGTATTGGTTAAGCTTAGTCTTTGTTTTAAAAATAAGCATTTTCTTCGTGAAAGCAGTTTGGTAGATAGGTCGTGTATGGAACATTAGGTGTACTAAAATTGAGTGATGTACCAATGAGAAAGTGAGTGGGTAAAATATTGTCCAATGCACTATGAAATGGAGAATGCCATATTTATAAGGAACAATCAATAAAGATCTTTTAAATTAAGTGTGATATTGCAGGACTCTGAAATACTTACCGAAATGGCTGTGCTGGGATATGAGTCACGTTGATTTTTCTGCAGGAGCATCAACTGTTTCGGAAGTCAAATTAATATTTTTCATCTTTTCAGCAAGGCGAAGCCACTATCTATTCCACCATTCCTCTCAGTACCTGACAGGGTTAGCATGCATTGCCTGATTGAAACATTCCAGTTGATGAAACTCGTTTTTCCTTTGAGAAACAGAATGTAGCGGTTATTAAACTGCAGATTTCTCTTTTCCTTTACCAACTTTATATTCAAACATTCAGTTGCACTGAGAGAATGCAGAATTCTATAACATTTTTTCCCCTCAGATAATCAGCCTCTGCAGTTTTCTGTTCTTTAGTGAACTGAATGACCTGATATTTATGGGGAAAAGAATGTTGCAGTTTTTCTCGCATGCGGCAGAAGAACCAACTGAGTGGTGACAGGTGCATCTTAATTTTCTAAAGCAGTTGAGTGGAGGTGGTGTCGAGTTAAAAGCGTGGATCCTGAAAAGTACCCCTGGTAAGGCAGCATCCATGGAGAAGGAAAATCGATTTTTGAGCATAAGTTCTTCGCTAGGTATGTTCGAAATATTGACATTCATAGTCCCCAGATGTTGCCTAACCACTGTGCTTTCTAGCACTATCCTTCCTGACTACAATCTCTCGCATCTGCAATCCTCGCCTTCTACTTAGACGGGGGTAGTGTCAGATACTGTTCCTGAGATGTAACAACATGTTCGTAATGATATTTTGGATATGCAGTTGGAAGCTCATCACCGATGTAAATCATCCTCTACCTCCCAATCTGCCAAGCCCATGCAGGTCCTGCGCCTCCTTCTTTGACATTCTCTAAACAACTGACGCCTGAAAGAAGAAGGCCTCATTTTCCACTTGGGACCTTGATGCCACATGGGATCACAAGTTTCCTCAATCACCCTTCGCTCACATTATTCTAGTTTCATGACTCCAACTCAGCATTGCCCTTATGTCCTGCACGTCACCTTTCCAGCCTACCCACTCCACCACCTGGCAGAACTCGTATCTTATTTTCCACCTTTATCTGCTCATCACTTTCTCAGCTATCACGCCCCCAAATTCCCAAACCACCCATTTATCTCTCAGTCCCCACGGCCTCAAACCTTATTCCTGATGAGTTGTTTATGTCCGAAACTGCAATTCTCCCGCTCCTCGCATGCTGCCTGAGCAACTGTGTTTTCCATCGCCACACTATCGACTCTGAGTTCTGGCATCTGCAGTTCTCACTTTCTCCACGGCGCAGTATTGTGCAAAAGTCACATTATTGAAAAAGTGCAGTTTCTGTGGATTTCTAAGTTGTTAAGTTCATTTGCTCAATGGGCTCTAGATGGAGTATTGAGTGTCTTTCTGCAATTATCATTATAGCAGGGATGTGACAGCACTGGAAACTGTGCAGACCAGATTTATCAGGACATTGTTTGTAGAATTTCAGTTACGAAGATTGTTTGGACAGACTGCGCTGTCACAAAGATGTTCTCTTTTAAAAAAACAACGAGCTGTACTTTTCCTCAAGGATTAAGTGTCTTGAATTTTTTTTTATCAAAGGCATTGTAAATCAGTTCAGGCTCCGAATCAGATGAAGTGTTATAGTGATGTAATTCTTCGCTGTGAGGCCTTTTTTTTCTCCATCAACAGCTGAGGCTTGAGGCCAAAGACTTTATGTTTTAGAAATGAACTGTATAATGGTAAAAGAGTGGTCATTCTGGAATGCTGAATTCCGGTTTTTAGATCCTGCAGCAGTGGTGCACTAATTAATAACTTCTCTCCTTCTTTCATTCTATTTTTTCCCGTAAGTTTCTGTTTCATTTTTACTATGTTTAATGTGCTTGTTTTTTTAGGAATGTTGTCTACTTTCAGAACAGCATAATTCAGTCTACTTTGGATAGACTAAGTGGGTATTCTATATTCTGTTTTTTTCTTTTTCAATCCGTCATTTTGTGAATATTTTTTGTAATTAGCTAATTGAGTAATTTCACTGTACGCTTAACGAAAAAGAATACAATGTTACGATCTGGGTTGTCTGCTTAATAACGTTTTGAATTGTTTAGCCTAGCACACAACAAATTGGAAGATAGTTGATGGATTGAAAGAGCAACCAATATGTGCTTGCGTCTTTATTTCGGGTGTTGATTTGGATTGTCATATACAGTTCTTGGGAAAGCAATGTCTCATTTAGGGACAAAGAGTTGTTTGGCTATGGACAATGTAAAGTTGGCAGTTTTACAAAAAACTGATATAGGCCAGGATTCTGGAATATTCAGAACTGCTGGGGTTGTATTTGCCTCCTTCTGTGAGGAAAAAAGAGGTCATTCCCTGCCGTAGCTCAGCATTTAACTCAGCTGGAAAAGTCATGAGAATCTGCGGAGATGTTTAAACGTTAATTGAATATGAAGCAGCTTGAGTTAGACGCGAGAGATAAGGAAAAGAGACCAGATTTCAAGCAGTTTCAGGTACGATTCGAAGAGGAGAGAGCAGCAGAGCTGAGAGAAAGGGGGACAGAGTTTTAACTTCAGAAATTGGCAATTATTAAAGGAATTCACATTAAAACGCTGGAGATAATGGCTGAAGATAAGATTACTCTGGAAGAGCATATTGTTAAAACCACAAGGTTAGCAGCTGAAATGGTTGATTGTAATGAGCTGGTTCATAAAACAAGGATGGGCTTCCAGAATCATTTTAAGACTGAGGGATAGAAATTGGGCAAAGAGAAATCCTCACGTGGAAAGGGAAAATTAAATCTCTGTGAAGATCATGAGGATAACTTATCACAGGATATATAGGAAAACCTTCAAGGGAACAAGATCTGAGGTTTCCATTGCAACAGAGTAGGCCACATGAAATCAGTATTGGAGAACTATGGAAAGCACTGTAAAGTCAAATGAAGGAAAACAAAACAAGCCTGGATGTTCTGTTGGCATGGTAATAGACAGCAATGTTGAGGCTGGAAAGCTGCATCAGAGTGCACAAACAGATCAGAGGTTGGTAAGGGGAAAGTGCCATGTCTGCTTGAAAAATATACCTGCAAAGTTAAAGTTCATTTATCTTGGCCAGGAGTAGTAGATCGACAGGTAACAATATTAAGGGACACAGGATCGTCTCAGTCTGTGATCAGAAGGATAGAGAAATGTGTACTTCTGAAGGACTATGTGTACGGGAATTCATGGTGGGACGAAACATTGCTCTGTTACATACAGTGAGGCTAGAGTGGGCTGAAAAGAGTGGGGAGTTTGTAGTGAGTTCTGGACAAACTCTCAGCTCCAAGAATACAATTTCCAAATGCTGTTCAATTGTGCAATATGACAGCTAAAAGGATTGAGGAAGAACTACGATTTTTTAAAAAAAAAACTAGAGAAAGACGACCATCAGAGATATAATTAGATCAAAGGTCAAACTTCACATGCAAACTTTCCAGGGAGTATATAGATAGCTGAGGATTAAAACGTATCAAATCTAATGTGTACCATCCAGAATCACAGGGTGCACTGGAAAGGCGACGTCAATTATTAAAGACTATGTTGAGGTTTTATGGTTCGGAGTAGCCAGATATTTCCATAAGGGAGTTACGTCAGTGCTGTTTGTGATCTGACATATATCGAAAGAATCCACAAAACTAAAACTATGTGAGACTAATTTTGGGCAGAAAGAAAGAGGACCATTAACATTTAATAATGAAAAATTAATAAGTCAGATTACAGAGACCACGCATTTGGACGATGTGTCAAATTTTAGAATTGGACTAAGTAATGGTGGAGAGTTGTCGAGACAGCACTTAAAAGTATTGCAGCAAATTTTGAATCAGGAAGTGTATGAGAAACAAAAAAAAACCGCAATTTTGCCACTGGGAACAATGTATTTCTTTAAATTTCATTAATCATTAAAACTTTAAAGCAAGGTTTAGAAGACCTTATCAAATTGAAAGGAAATTGAGTGAGGTTAGCCACTTGATAGGAACTCCTGGCGTGAAGGAATCTCACAGAACATGTGATGGGAATATGCGCTAATGGTATTTTGGCAGAGAACGAACGCAAGGGTAGAATGTGTTATTGACTACAACACACTGCGAAAAATCAATTTCAGAGAATTCTGCATTGGACGTTTCTGAAATAAAATTGGACAATGAAAAAGTTGTCCAATATTGGTAAAGTTATTCAGTTCTCTCCCAGAAGAAAATCGCAAGATTTATTACACTGGCATGGGGAGATCTGCTGAAATAAGCTGGGAATTCATAGACTAATTGTAGATAATGTAAATATAGGAAGTGCTGTTCTGATTTTGTAACATTCTTGCAGGCATAACCCTATAAAGTTGGTGCAAGTTCATAAGGAGATGTCACGTATGCTACAAGACGGCATAACCGAAGTGAGTTTCAATGAATGGAGTTCACCCATCATCATGGTGCCAAAGCCAGGTTATGTGTGGACTATCACAAAGTCAATGTTGTTAGAAAGACTGGTGCATATACGCATCTGAAGTTGGAGGATTGTGTGGAAGAGATTGGAAGAGCAACTTACATTTCCAAGTTGAATTTCCTCAAAGGTTACTGGCAGTCAACTTTGTCAGAAAGATCAAAGGCAATTTTGTAACGCCAACTGGACTGCAGAAATTTAAAGTAATGCAGTTTGTACGGAAAACACGTCTCTCATATTTCAGAGGTTAACGGACAAGATAATTGTCTGATACACAACTGTTTGATGTGTGTTGTGCCTGGTGACATTCAGTCTCTCATGGATTGAATATTTACAGCATTTATCGGGCTTGTTTGATCGAATTCGGAAGTCAAGGTGGTTTGTAAACCTAGCTGAAAGTAAATCTGCCAAAGCGAAAGTCACCTTCTTGGGCTATGTCGTTGAACACGGAAAAATTGCCCCACTGGATACGAAAACGGAAGTTACGGGGGATTTTTATAAATTGTTGATGAAAAGAGCAGTATGACGGTTTACTGGATTGAGTGACTTTTACTGAAAGTTTGTGCTGACTGTTGGAAGTGGCACTGCTACTCTCACCGAATTGCTAAAAACAGGCAAGAAATTCCAGCGAACACAAGAATTTCAAAAGGTATTTGAGTGCCTAAATACTTTGTTAACCATTGCCAAAGTATCAGCCACACGAAGATTTTCAGTGTGCCTGTCGATGCCAGTGATGTGCATGTCTCTCTTCTTCTGCCCCACTAATATCGACCTGTAAACCAGTTTCATTTGTATTCTGTGTTTATGGAGCTTAATTATCAGGACTGCTGTGTATTTTTTGAAAAGCATAATTAAGTCTACTTTAGATAGCTAAGTTCTGTGGGTATTCTATATTCTGTTCATTGCGATTCATTCCTTACTTTTGTGAATAATTTTCTCGCTGTTTTAAAAACTGGAAGTCAACCTAGCCAAAGTATTCTAAGTAAATCTTACTACACACTCACCAAAACAAATAGCGACGTTACGTTCTGGATTTCCTGCATAAGAATGTTTTGAGTGGTCTGTCCTAGGCAAAACGGGAGTTATTTTTCTCAGAGCAGAGCTGATGGTGAGGAGACATGATTGACGTGTACGAAATAATGAGGAGCATGGAATTACGGATTGAAGGAAACATTTGCTTTTGTTTGATCACTAAAGTTTGTAGATTTCAGACAGCTTTGAATAGATTTGTCGGAAAACTTTATCAGTCTGCAAGTGGAAGACTCTGGAACTGACTCTCTATAAAGATTAGTTGGACATTTAACTCTTCATTCTTCTCTGATTGCATTGGCCAAGGAGTTTCAAAAAATGCTCAAAGCCGAGCATTCCCGCGAGCAACAGTGATGCGATCGGTGGCTTTGTGAAATAGAAAGGTACCCAGGACCAACGTGTGCGATTCGTCGGCTTCCCTCCTGTGATGACGCTGGAACATTGACTCTCATGTTCTCGTGGATATTTAATGTAGGCATTCTCGTTAATGCAGATGAAGAACTCATACCTTATTTCGGCTGCAGGGAAATCAGTTTTTAAATGCGTAATGAAATCCTGCACTGCCCTCGAGCCAGGTAAGACTCGAACCTACAGTCTCCTGATCTGTAGTCAGGCGCATTACCCATTGCGCCACTGGCACGATGGACAGCTGGGTGCTTAAGAGCCGTGATGTTAGCACGGGCATGATTAATAGCAGTGATGTTCACTCATTGACTAAGCAATAAAGATAAACACTGTCACTGCTTCAGTCCAATCTTCATCACCTTTCAAAGCAGGTTTTTCTCTACCAAAAAAACGTATGTCCATTATTTCCGTCTCTGCAACATTTACAGCAAGGTAAGGGACAGAGGTGTTCATGGTGTATACCTTCCCATCAATCCCAGTCACGAATACACAGCCAAACGTCTCCCAACTACACCACATCCTCATGGACCAAAACAATGATTTCAAACAATATCATTTATTTTTATCTCTATTCACACTAAATATAGATAAACCAGCAGGGACCTGAGAAATTAAAAAAAAGATAAAACTGAACCAGGAATAGCGGCGGCTGACTTGGGTCTGTTTCTGGGAAGAAGACCCAGGCTGTCTTTGGCTTAATTCGCGACCCCAGATACACTATGTTTGCGTCCAGAATTATATAATGACCAAACATGAAACCTCTAACTGGGCTATAACACCTGGCGCTTACCTCCCCTTTAGCCCTCACTCACCGACTATCGTTTTGAGGCGACAACATTTCATTCCAATGATCATTCGCCGCACGCATACTCACCAATCATGTTAACCTTTTGCATGCTGCAGGACTCCATCGTGAGAGGAACTGACCGGGGTTTTTGTGGCAGAAGACTGGATTTAAGGATGGTGTGTTGCCTTCCTGGAGTCAGGGTGAAATACATCGCCGTTCTAATTTTTAACCGTAAGCTTCTGTTTCATTTTCACTGTGTTTAAGGTGCTTTTTTTCGGAGTGTTGTGTTCTTTCAGAACGACATAATTCAGTCTATTTTGGAAGGACTAAGTTCTGTGGGTATTCTATATATTTTTAAATTTTTGTATACGTGATTTTCTGATTTTTTATAATTAGCAAATTGGGTAATTATCACTGTACACTTAACGAAAAGGAATATAATGTTACGATCTGCGTTGTTGGCTTAATAACTTTTTGAATGATTTAGCCTAGCTCATAACAAATTGGAAGATAGTTGATGGATTAAAAGAGCAACGGATATGTGCCTTCGTCTTCATTTCGGGTGTTGATTTGGATTGTCGCGGACAGTTCTTGGGAAAGCATGTCCCATTTAGGTACAAAGGATTGTTTGACTATGGACGATGAAAAGTTGGCATTTTTACAAAAAACTGATTCAGCCAGGCTTCTGGAATAAGCAAAAATGCTGGGGTTGTATTTGTGTCTTTCTGTGAGAAAAGGAGAGGTCACTCCTCGCAGTAGCTCAGCATTTCACCCAGCTGGAAAATTCATGAGAATTTGCAGAGATGTTTGAATGTTAATTGAATATGAAGCAGCTTGAGTTAGACGCGAGAGATAAGGAAAAGAGACCAGATTTCAAGCAGTTCCAGGTACGATTCGAAGAAGAGAGAGCAGAAGAGCAGAGAGAAAGGCAGACAGAGATTGAACTTCAGAAATTGACAATTACTAAAGGAATTCACATTAAAACGCTGGAGATAAATGCTGAAGATAAGATTACACTGGAAGAGCATATTGTTAAAACGACAAAGAGTGCAGCTGAAATGGCTGATTGTAATGAACTGATCCATAAAACAAGGATGGGCTTCCAGAATCATTTTAAGACCGAGGGATAGAAATTGGGAAAAGAGAAATCCTCACGTGGAAAGGGAAAGTTAAGTCTCTGTGAAGATCATGAGGATAACTTATCACAGGATATATAGGAAAACCTTGAAGGGAATAAGATCTGAGGTTTTCATTGCAATAAAGTAGGCCACATGAAATCAGTATTGGAGAACTATGGAAAGCACTGTAAAATTAAATGCAGGAAAACAAAACAAGCCTGGATGTTTTGTTGGCTTGGTAATAAAAAGCACAGTGGAGGCTGGAAAGCTGCATCAGAATGCACAAACAGATCAGAGGTTGGTAAGGGGGAAGTGCCATGTCTGCTTGAAAAATATAACTGCAAAGTTAAAGGTTATTTACCTTGGCGAGGAGTAGCAAATAGACAGGTAACAGTATATAGGGACACAGGATCGTCTCAGTCTGTGATGCAGAAGGATGGGGAAATATGTACTCCTGAAGAACTATGTGTGCAGGAATTCATGGTGGGACGAAACATTGCCTAGTGATGTACAGTGAAGCTAGAGTGGGCAGAAAAGAGTGGGGAGTTTGTAGTGGGAGTTCTGGACAAACTCACAGCTCCAAGAATACACTTTGTGCTTGCAAATGATATCGCTCAATCACCGGTTAGCCTGCTCCATACTCCAGTTGAAAAGCCAGTCGAGCTGCAGGCAAGAGTAGCAATGCAGGACGTTGATAAAGGAATTTTCCCAGATTGTGTCTTTACGCGATCACAGACTCACAATCGAAAGCAAGAGAAATCAAAAAGCACGGATTAGGAAGCTGAAAAATGATTGCATCCATTTATGTTAATTAGTACTCATTCCCATCTTTTATTGAATGTAGGGAATCTACACAATGCATCAAGATTACAATGTTTTTAATATCAAGTAAGTGGGACACAGCAGGGGACAAACGTTAAAAATGCAAGTATATTCAGCTCAGCTATGCTACTGAGTTACAGCAGAAAGATGAAAAATTAAAACGCTTGGATCAGAAGGCACATATTCGTTAGGAGAGTGAATGCATCCCTGTGTGATATTACTTAGCAAATGATATGTTAAGGAGGAAATGGAGACCAAAATATATTTAAGCATGTGAGAAATGGGCAGAATGTTTTTTTTTCCAGTAGGGTACAGAGAAGTGGTACTGCGAGTGCCACATGTGCCAGAATATTGGATGTCACTTAGGCGTGAGGAAAACGGAAGCTAAACTACAAAGACATTTTTACTGGCCTGGATTGCAGATGAATGTAATTGAATTTTGCCTGACGTGTCATACATTTCAAACCATGGGAAAAAATAAAGCCTGCACCTTTACTACCTGCTGCAGCGTTCAAGGAATCTGTCTTAATTGTCTTGATGCATTGTGTAGGTTCCCTATATCCAAGAAAAGATGGGAATAAGTATTAATTAACACAACTGGATGTATTGACGAGATTTCCAAATGCTGTTCAATTCTGCAAGATGACAGCTAAAACGATTGAGGAAAAATTACGATTTTTTTTAAAAAAAACTAAATAAAGACTACTATCAGAGATACAATTAGATCAAGGGTCAAACTTCACATCCAACTTTCTAGGGAGTATATAGATAGCTTCGGATTAAAATGAATCAAAGCCACTGTGTACCATTCAGAATCACATGGTGCACTGGAAAGGCGACGTCAATTATTAAAGACTATGTTGAGGTTTTATGGTTCGGAGTAGCCAGATTATTTCCATAATGGAGTTGCGTCAGTGCTGTTTGCGATCAGAGATATATCAAAAGAATCCACAAAGCTAAGATCATCTGAGACCAATTTGGGGCATAAAGAAAGAGGACCATTAAAATTTAATAAGGAAATATTAATAAGTCAGGTTACAGAGTCCACGAATTTGGACGATGTGTCAAATTTTAGAATTGGACTGAATAATGTTGGAGAGTTGTCGAGACAGCACTTAAAATTATCGCAGCAAATGGTGAAGCAGGAAGTGTATGAGAAACAAAAAAATCAGAATTTTGCCACTGGGAACAATGTATTTATTTAAATTTCATTAATTGGTGAAACTTTAGAGCAAGGTTTCGAAGACCTTATCAAATTAAGAGGAAATCGAGTGAGGTTAGCTACTTGATAGGAACTCCTGGCATGAAGGAATCTCATAGAACGTGTGATGGGAATATGCGCTAATGGTATTTTGGCAGAGAACGAAAGCAAGGGGAGAATGTGTTATTGAATACAACGCACTGGGAAGAACCAATTTCAGCGAATTCTGCATTGGACGTTCCTGCCATAAAATTGGACAATGCAAAAGTTGTCCAATATTGGTAATGTTATTCAGTTCTCTTCCAGAAGAAAATCGTGAGAGTTATTACTCTTGCATGCTGAAATAAACTGGGAATTAATAACCTATTTGTAGATTATGTAAACATAGTAGTTGCTGTTCTGATTTTGTGACATCCTTGCAGGCATAACCCTATAAAGTTGCTGCAAGTTTATAAGGAGATGTCACGTATGTTCCAAGATGGCATAACCAAAGTGAGTTTCAATGAATGGAGTTCACCCATCATCATGGTGCCAAAGTCAGGTAAGACCCAAAAGTTATGTGTGGACTATCACAAAGTCAATGTTGTTAGAAAGACTGGTGCATCTACGCATCTGCAGTTTGAGGACTATGTGGAAGAGATTGGAAGAGCAACTTACATTTCCAAATTGGAGTTCCTCAAAGGTGTCTGACAGTAAACTTTGTCGGAAAGATCAAAGTCAATTTTGTAACGCCAACTGGACTGCAGAAATTTAAAGTAATGCCGTTTGTGCAAAAAAAAATTCACTCGTAATTCAGAGGTTAACGGACAAGGTAATTGCTGGATACACAACAGTTTGGTGTGTGGTGTGCCTGGAACATTCAGTCTCTCACGGATTGAATATTTACAGAATTTCTCGGGCTTGTTTGATCGAATACGGAAGTCAAACTGATTTGTAAACCTAACTGAAAGTATATCTGCCAAAACCAAAGTCACCTTCCTGGGCTATGTCGTTGAACACGGACAAATAGCCTCACGGGATGTGAAAACGAAAGTTATAGGGTGTTTTTATACATTGTTGACGAAAAGAGCAGTACGATGGTTTACCGGATTGAGTGACTTTTTCTGAAAGTTTGTGCTGACTGTTAGAAGTGGGACTGCTCAACTCACCGAATTGCTAAAAACAGGCAAGAAACCTCAGCGAACACAAGAATTTCAAAATTTATTTGACAGCCTAAATATTTTGTTAACTATTACCAAAGTATCAGCCACACATAATTACACGAAGGTTTTCAATGTGCCAGTGATGTGAATGTCTCTCATCTTCTGCCCCTCTAATATCGACCTGTAAACCAGTTTCATTTGTATTCTGTGTTTATGGGGTTAAATTATCAGGACTGTTGTGTATTTTTTTGAAAAGCATAAGTAAGCCTACTTTAGATACTTAAGATCTGTGGGTATTTTATATTCTGTTCATTGTGTTTCATTCCTTAGTTTTGTGAATAATTTTCTCTCTGTTTTAAAAACTGGAAGTCAACTTACAACTACACACTCACCAAAACAAACAGCGACGTTACACTCCGAATTTCCTGCATAAGAATATTTTTAGTGGTCTGGCCTAGGCAAAACGGGAGTTACTTTTCTCAGAGCAGAGCTGATTGTGAGGGGACATGATTAACGTGTATGAAATGATGAGGAGCATGGAATTACAGATTGAAGGAAACAGTTACTCTTGATCGATCACCAGGTTTGTAGATTTCAGACAGGATGCAGTAAGCTTTGAATAGATTTGTCGGAAAACTTTATCAGTCTGCAGGTGGTAGACTTTGGAACTGACTCTCTATAAAGATTAGTTGGACATTTAACTCTTCATTCTTCTCTGAATGCATGGGCCAAGGAGTTTCAAAAAAATGCTCAAAGCCGAGCATTCCCGCGAGCAACAGTGATGCGATCCGTGGCTTTGCGAAATGAAAACGTGCGACCAAGGTGTGCGACTATTCGGCTTCCCTCCCGTGATGTCTCTGGAATATTGACCCTCAGGTTTTCGTGGGCATTTAATGAAGGCATTCTTATTCCTGCAGATTAAAAACTCATATCTTATTTCGGCTGACGAGAAATCAGTTTCCAAATGCGTAATAAATACCTGCATTCTCCTCGAGCCAGGTAGGACTCGAACCTACAGTCTCCTGATCTGTAGTTAGGCGCGTTATCCATTGTGCCACTGGTCCAACCCACGGAGAACTGTATAAAAGCCGTGATGTTAGCACGGACATGATTAATAGCAGTGATGTGCACGAATTGAACAAGCAAAAAAAGATAATCACTGTCACTGTTTCAGTCCAATCTGCACCACCTTTCAAAGCAGGTTTTTGTTCCAAGAAAAGGACACAGATGTCCATTATTTTCGTATCTGAAATATTTCCAGCAAGGTAAGGGACGGTGGTCATGGGGTACACTTTACCATCAATCCCAGTCACTAATACACAGCCAAACGTCTCCCAACAACACCACATCCTCCTGGACCACAACAATGATTTCAAACAGTATCATTTATTTTCATCTCTGTTCACACTAAAGATAGATAAACTAACAGTGACCTGATAAATTAAAACAAGATAAAAATGAACCAGAAATAGCGGCGGCTGACTGGGGTCTGTTTCTGGGAAGGAGACTCAGGCTCTCTTTGGCATAATTGGCGAGCCCAGAGCCACTGTGTTTGAGTCCAGAGTCATATAATGACCAAACATGAAACCTCTAACTGGGCTCTAGCACCTGGTGCTTCCCTCCCCTTTCGACCTCACTCACTAACTATCGATTGAAGACGACAACATTTCGTTCCAATGATCACTCGCCGCAAGCATGCTCTCCAATCATGTTAACCCTGTGCATGCTGCACGACCCATCTAAACTGATGATGTATAATGGCCAACAGTGTAGAAGAGGCAGTTCTACATGACCAAGCTGTAGGCATTGGTGCACCAACCAATCAGAGAAACTCATGGGCGCGCTGGGGACTCTGATCAATCATAGAATGCTGTTGGGCTCAACTAATCTATCCAGAACTTCCACATCCCAACGCTCAATCAAACTTCGCTTGAAAAATTCTTCCACTTCAAAACACAATTGTTAATGATGACTCTGTTCCCTTTCCCGCAGGTAAAAGTGAGAGCTGCAGATCCTGGAGATCAGAGTCAGCATGAGAGTGGTGCTCATGCGGACGTCTTCTTCCCCCATCTAAAAAAAATCAGCAGACAGTTCACCACAGTTTTCTATGAACAATTCTCTATGAACAATTCTATGTTATCTTTCCTGAATGAAACACATTTTTTTTTCACGTGGCACCTCATTTTGTCTGGTATGACCGTAAGCAACATCGGTCACACAGCTTTGAACGGTAATCCTGTCAGTACTGAATTAATTTACAAAACTTTCGCATGGCAAACAGAAAGTGTGCATACCTTTTAAAGATGAGGAAATATGTCTGAATGTCTGAATGTGACTTGGATATGCTCACTGGTGACAGGAAGCGGTGGAAGGTATACATTCTTTTCCACTTTCTCCAATGTCCCATTCCACTGAACTCCACAACTTGCAGGACATTTTCTGTCGCGACCCTCTGGACCAGTATTCCTTGCATCCCAACATTTGCCCAGAAAACACCACTCCATAAAATCACAGAAGTTGCGGCTTTACCACCTGGTAGGGCACCACCAAGTATTGCATGCAGCTCTGGTCACTGAATTTTGGAAAAACGTGAACTCTCTGGAAAGGGTTCAAAGGAGGTTTACTAGGATGATGACAGGTGTGAATCGAAAGTCTTACGAGCAAAGTCTGAGGAGACTGAGGTTGTTTTCGTTGGAGAGAAGAAGGTTGACAGGTGACTTAATCAAGATTTATATGATTATCAGAAGGTTAGATAGAGTGAAGAGTGAGAGCCTCTTTCCTCAGATAGGGAAGGCCAACACGAGGAGCTACAGCATTAAATTGAATGCCGATTGATTTAGGACAGATAACTGTGCTAATTTCTTCACACAGAGAGTAGTACGGGAGTGGATCAGCCTGCCTGCAACAGTCGTAGACTCACTGAATGTGAATTGGACAAAAATACGGATAATAATGTAACGATGAAGGTTAGATGGGCATCATATTTTTTTCACAGGTCAGTGCAAAATCGAGGACCGAAGGGCCAACTGCACTGTAACGTTCTAATGTTTAAGCTAGAGGACCTGCTGGGTTACCATACCTCTCCTCACTGTGTGACTTTCCAGACACTGTTTTTAGTGATTTGTCAGCACTACTTTCAATCCAGGCAACTGTATTTCTTCCTCTGAATTTTATCACTGCACAATGGGGAGAGAAAAACAGAGTCAGTGACAAAGCTGAGATCACCGACGTTCTGTATGGAATCAACAAAAAATATCTTGATCTTCCAGTCTCCTGTGGCTTCAATATTACACTGTGTTCCCAAGGCACTATTTCAGACTCTGGTCTGCTGCTGTGCTCCTTCAAGGCACAGCACAAGCTGGAAGAACGGCACCTCATTTTCTACTGACAGACTATGCAGTCTTCAGGACCCAGCATCGAGTTCAATCATTTCAGACCCGTCCGCCTTCTTTCACATTCCTTTCGCACCCGCATGTCCCATTAGTTTCAAAAACGGATCATTGGTCTCGCAACATTAACTCTCCTTTCTCTCCATAGATGTAAAATAGCTGTTGAGTTTTGTTGAGACATTTTGTCTTTTCTTCAGAGAATGTTTTTCCATTGAAGGTTGCAGGAAGCGTCTGATTCCAGGAGAAGATGTTCTGAGGAGATGATAAGAATGACAAAGGGCTGGAACATTTCCACTGCAAAGGTAGTCGAGCCAGCCTGGGGCTGTTTATCCAAGTGCAGAGAAGGCTGTGTGAGAAACTGATTAACGTGCACATATTATGAAGAAGAGAGATATGTGTGACAGAAATAAGCATGTTTTGGGAAGTAATAATACGCAGTAGCATAGATTAAAAGCAAGAGACAAGCGATTAAGCGGAAATTTAGAATAAATAATTTCAAACAGACAGCGGTATTTGTCTGGACTTCACTATCTGAAAGTGTGGCATAGCTACATGCCAGTAGAATATTTCAGCAGTGTGTAGACAAACCCTTGAATAGCGAGAGCACACTTGGATCAGCACTTGGTACTGGAAAGCGTGACGAAGTCAGACCTACGTGAGATGGGAGTCCCGAGGCAAAGGCAACCCTGTGTGCTTAAAAATGCCTGCTTGCGCGGCTCTGTGGCGCAAGAGAAAGTCCGGTGGATTTCCTCGTGATTGCTGAAGTTGACATTCCAAGATGATCGATATGCGTCTCAGCAGCATCATGGTTTAGTTCTTGGTTTGATATGTGATCAGACCAGACTCGGCTGCTCTATTGCAAAACCTGCAATATGGGAGCAGGAACCCAAATGCCTTGAAACGGACCTTCTTTATTCGCACAAATGAACAATTTCGATGTCTATTGAAGATAGAGCTCGATTATTATATCTGTTAGCCAGTAGGAAACACGATGATGTTGATAGTCTGAAAAAAAACATTAACATACTGGCTCTGCCATGATGATATCGAATGGCGGGGCGGGGCAGGAGCAGTGTGAAGAATGGCCTTCTCATGTTCCGTCCTGACTGGGCTGTTTCTGGCCCAGGTCTTTAAACACTAACATAATGAGGGCAATTTGAATCTACATCAAGAAATATTAAGGTCTCACGTGTACCTCGCTGCCCTCACAGCTGGATTAGACAAATCCTGTCGCAGCTTCAGATCAGAAAGTGGAGATTTCTGATTGCTCTGTCAGGCTGAACAGAGGCTTCCAGGTGGACCAATGGAACAGACGTCCACGTGGATTCTGGGGATTCAGGGGCAGACTCGCCCTTGCAAGGCTGGAATTCTGACCAAGGTAATGAATATGAATATCTGACATTTTGAATATTACTCTGGATTCTTGCTACTTTTTACTGTGGTGGCATAGTGGTTCATTGATTAGCATGGCTGCCTCACAGTCTTGGGCAACTGACTGTGTGGATTTTGCACGTTCTCCCTGTGACTGCATGGGTTTGCTTTGGGTACTCCGGTTTCCTCCCTCAATACTAAGATATACAGGTCATTTCAATTGGTCATGCTAAATTTCCGGTAGTGATCGGTGCATCTGTCAAAGGGAAATGTTTCTGGGTGGGTTGGGCCATAGGGCCTGTTGCAACACTGTAGGGAATGTAATCTAATCTAAAGTGGAATTCAATTAGATCTTGCATAGCATTGCGCTTTGTATACTATTTATACAAACCATGCCACGTGCTCTTGGATGTCGTAATACTGAAGATTATTGACGTTGTGTGCAATGTTGGTCAATGTGTCATATGAACTTTCCAAAGGAACTTGGTGCAGTGTCAGTGGATCGAATTCTGTGACGAATTGAAACTGATGGAAGCAAAATCCTAGTACAGTAGTGACCAAAAAATGCCCGTGATCAACGCAGGAAGCCACGGTAAACTTATATTCAGTAACCCCTCCCCCATTCACTTATTGTACTCCATACCATTTTCTCCCCAACCCCCTCCCACCCCGCCCCCGCCATCCTCTAGCTTATCTCTCCACGCTTCAGGCTCTCTGCCTTTATTCCTGATGAAGCGCTTTTGCCCGAAACGTCGATTTCGCTTCTCCCCGGATGCTGCCTGAACTGCTGTGCTCTTCCAGCACCACTAATCCAGAATTATATTCAATAACATCTTTTTTCACCACGTTTTTCTCTGTCCTTTTCCTGAACCTAATGTGACATAATGGATGATCAATAATCAGTACAATCACCTCTGATGTGTGTTTCAATTCAGATCCAAAGCAAAAAATTGAGTAATTGAATTTCTGGCCTCAGTGATAAGAACAGGAGCCGTTGAACGTCCTCTGATGTCAGCTCCATTGGGGAAATTGATCAGGTTGCCGTGCTTCAAGAGCATACTGGAGGTGTCTGAGCTGCCGAAGTTGAGAGATTGATCCACGCCAGGTGCTCATTTCACTGATATTGGCCAGGATGATTGCAACATCAGGCTGAGAACAGCTCGAGGACCGAATATTACTGTGCAATAAAGGCTCTTTGACCAATGATGTTACACCCAACGCGATCCTAATCAAATGTCAAACCGAACGACATTTTATAATTATGGCTCAAAAGATTATCCCCGATCATTGAAAAGCCCTAAAAGTTGGTGCATCTCCGACTGTTGAATCCGAGGCGTTCTGCACCTTTTCTACTCACTGAGAATAGAACATGCCTCGGCATCTATCAGCCGCAATTTAAAGCTGTGTGCCCTTGTGCCAACCATCACTATTTGTAAAAAAAATGTCCTTCACTGTCCACTTTAAGAAAGCATCTGATCATCTTGTATGTCTCTACTAAGTCATCTCTCAAACTTCTTCTCTCTGTCATAAACAGCTCGAGTTCCCGCAGTCTCTCCTCGTCAGACTTTCCCTCCAAAAACGTCAGCACAGCAGTTAATCTCCTCTGCACCCTTGCCAATGATTGCACATCCGTCCGATGATGTGGCGATCAGAACTGTATGCAATTCCACAATTGCGGCCACCAGAGAATTTTGGAGTGCAACATGACCTCATGGCTCTGAAACTCAACCTCTCTCCCAATAAATCAATCATTCCGTGCTCCTTCCAAACAAACCTGTCAACACGGGTGGTAACTTGCAGCGTTTTTTGCACAGTGGCGCCGAGGTCTCTCTGCTCAGCTTAACTTCCAAGAATGTTAGTTTGAGCTCAGAACTCTTTCTTCTTATTTCTGCTTCCAAAGTGAATGACCTCACATTTTCCCACATTAATTTCTATTTGACACCTCTGAGCTTAGCTCTGCAGGTTATTCATGTCCCAATACAACCTGCAGTAACATTTGGCACTGTTGAGAACTCCATTGAGCTTCGTGTTATCGGGAAATTTACTGACCCATCATTCCATGCCCTAATCCAGGTTATTTATAAAAATGACAAACAGCAGTGGACCGAAAAAAAAACCTTCTGCGAAACCACTAGTTTCTGAAATCCAGAACAAATACTTCCCTTCAACTACCCATTCTGTCTTCTTTCAGCTAGCCAGTTTCTGATCCAAACCAATAAAAAAAACTTTCAATCATACGCCTATGTATTTCATGCAGTAGCCTACCGTGGGGAATATTACCAATGTCTAAGTGACAACTATATCCACCATTTTAATCGCTTCACCCTCATCCACCTAATAGGTCAAATTCTCAAAGAGCTCAATCAGCTTCGTGAAGCACAAACTACTCTTCACAACAGCGAATTGACTATCCCGAATCAACTTTTTCCTTATTAGATGATCATAAATCCCATCTCTCATAACTTCTTCCAACACTTTATCTACAACGAAACTGAGGCTTAATGTTCTGCAACTATCAAAGTTCTCCTCCTCTTCTTGGAGAAGGGGTCAATATTTACTAATTTTGAGTCTTCTCCCACTAATCACAGAGACGCCGATGACACAAAGTCCACAGTTAAATGTCTCCACCCATGATTCCCAGAGAATCCTAGGATACATCCCATCAAGCCAAACGGACAGATCTTTTTTCACTCTTTCAAGAATTGCCAACACAAACTCCGTACGAACATTAATTTCGTGTATTCTAATAGGTTGTATCACAATATTCTCCTCGACAGCATTGCCTTTTTTCAATTGTGACACAGATGAATAGGTACCACCTATTCCTGTCACCAAAGTGCTCACTTCCCTCCACATCGAACAGATTGGTACGTTACCCTGTACCAATTCCAATGTGGCTTTGCTTCTTGTTGGCCTGACTATATGCTATGTCAGGAAATCCTCCTGCACACATTGGACAAAAACTTACCGATCAGATTTACTCAAACTATAAACTTTCCAATCATTATTGGCAAAGTTAAAATTCCCCACAACAACTACCCGTTATTTTCGCTCCTATTCAGAATCATCTTTGCAATCTTTTCCTCTACATCTCTGGAATGCTTCAGTGGGCTATTGAAAACTCCATTCACAGTGACCTCTCCTTTTCTGAGTCTAATATCAGACCTTTCTAGCACAATAGACTCCGTAGAGTGCTCATCAAATATTCTTTTCGCTCCCGTAATGCTGTCCTTGGCTAATCATGCCACACCTCGCCCTCCTTAACCACCTTCCTTGTTCGTACTGAAAAATCGAAACTGCGGCACTAGGAACTCCCAGACCTTTCACTGCTCCATTCATGTCTCTGAAATGGGCAGAAGATGGAACTCCCAGTTAACAACCCATGTTCTAAATTCATCTACCTTATTCCAGCTGCTCCTGGCGATGATGTAAACACACTTGGAACCATCTTCATCCTTGCCAGTACCCTCTTGCAAACCTAGTTATGTCCTCACTACTCAAAACGTCCTGTCAAACTGACCTGTAATTCATGTTCCCATTGTGCTGCTGGGTTCACGCAAACCCTCCGGAAGAGCATTAGCAAATTATCCCCCTCCCCTCACCACCCCTAGAATATTGGTTCTCCTGTGGTTCAGGTGAAAACTACCCTATTTTTTGAGGTACCACCTACTTCAGAATAAGACACAATTATCCAGGTATCCAAATCCTGCCCCTCTGTATCATCCCGGTAGCCTTACGTTCAAAAGCTCTCTATCTATTCTTCATCTCTGCACGACGTGTCATGGGTAACAAATCAGAGAGAACAACTCTGTTTGATCTAGATCGAAGACGTCACTCTGGCTCACTGAATTTCAGCCTTATATGCCATTTCTTACCAATGTTTTTGTTTCATATGTGGACCATGACTTGGGACTACTCCCCCTCTCCCTTAAGAATCGCACAAACACGATGCGAGACATTACAAGCCCTGGGAGCTGGGAGGCAACGTACCAGTCATAAGTGTGTCCCCACCCACTGAATTTGCAATCTGTTTCTCTCACGATGAAGTCTCCAAAAATAATGCTCTCTTCCTGTCCCCCCATCTCTTTTGAGCAACAGGAACAAACTCTGTGCGAGAGACCTGTACCCCATGTGTTACCCCTCCTAAGTCATTCCCCCTCAAAAGTATCAATAACGGCATGCTATGCTTTTAACGGCATAGCATACCTGAGGTGTTACGGCCTGCCGAAAACTCCTTTCAATTATCTCCTCAGTATCCCGAATAATCCAACGTCCAGCTCCATTTTCCATCGACACTTACGAAGAAACTAGAGTTGGATGCACTTCCCACAGATGCAGATACTTGGGACATTACTAGTGACTCTTGCCACCCAAATTCTCCAGGAAGAACATCCATTTGGCAGACCATCAATTCCAACGTTCTGAATTCTTACACACCCACACACACACCGACACACACACCGACACACACACACACACACCGACACACACACACACACACACATACACACACACGTTGCAATAGAACGTTGAATAAAGCAGCATTCACTCAAAAGATCTAACTTCTGATTTTGTGGAGTGGCCTGCTCTTGGGAAATGCCTCTGTTACATACGACCACACAGAAATATTCCCGAGGAGAATATCCAACTCTTAATAGAGATACAGAGGTGATGTTTGAGACGGATTCGATATCTCAAACCGCTCATCATACACTGTGTTAAATTGTGAAAAGGACGCTTATATCGTTTCATTTTATTGCAATTGCTTTAAACTCATACAGATTATTAAAACAAGACAAAAAGAATGATATTTATCTCTTTGGATATTTTCAATATTGTTGGAAAAATTCTAATCGAAATGATATTTTTTTTTTAAATTACTACTGTGAAGCTTAGAGAATTCCAACAGGAATATGTTTCGAGTCTTGTCACGGGATATTTTTGGGTGAGATAAGTGAGCAGCAAATTCACTCAATACCTCCTCTGTGATTGCAACCAAATGTCCAATGCAACAGATAAAAAAAATTGTGTGTTTCTCAGCAGGTCAGTTCCACCTCACTATGACGTAATATCCCTTTGATTCTCGTCATCGTCTAATAGGTTAGGTGAGTGGGGATATCAGGATCGTAATGGTAAAATGAGCGGTTGCGAGAATTAATCCCACAATATTGGGAACACTTTGTATCATAAAACAGTTATACAGCAGACTGAGCTAAGCAGCTTCCCTTTAATGCTGAGCTAAAACAAATAGCTCAGTTCTTTTAAAATTTATAGAAGTTCACTTAGATCGAGCTGCTAAACCGTTCATAATAATTTTCACATTTAGTCGTATTCAGTTGTATGTGTTATACAATTACTTTCCAATTAACGTTAACCAATTAGAGAGTGTGTACTTAACACAACCCCAACCCTACAGAGCAGACCAACTGTCCCCGTTAAATTCATTCCTTGTGTGTCTGTACGCACCTGAAATTACTTTTCTCTTAAAAAAAGAAATAAGTACCAATTTCAAAAACATTGCACTGAAAAAAAAACAAGCCATGCTCCAAACCTTTCTTTATCATTCATCACTGGTTTCGAAGTTGTAAACTCCAGTTTTAGAGCCATCTGTATGAGGAAATTTTCTTCCTGTTTACTCTCACTAAATTCACATCACTTCCCCGTGAGAGATTGATCCATTATGCGACAACTAAATGAATCACCTGTGACTGAAATAGCTCCATCCATGCTAAATTACCCGTAGTGTTAGGTAAGGAGTATATGTAGGGGTATGGGTGGGTTGCGCTTCGGCGGGTCGGTGTGGACTTGTTGGGCTGAAGGGCCTGTTTCCACACTGTAAGTAATCTAAAAAAAAAGTAATCTAAAAAAACTCATCAGGAAAATTTCCGTATGGACACAAATCACTTTTTCCTGGTTTCAGGCCACGCGATCTATTTGTCTGCTTCACCTCCCCATGAAGCCCCGCCTTGTCTTTTCTAAAGGCTTTATCCCATAGGATCTCAGTGGAATCCTTTGCAATGTTTTTATTTCCAAGTAAACGCTGTTCATTCTTCCTGACGTCTTCTGATTCCAGGAATATCCCTCCATGTGTTTTGCCAGGTCTTTATATCCCAGTAAAGTCAGTCTTCAGAAAGAATGCTGTGTCCAGTCCAACACAGGCAAACCCATTGTAATGGTGTATAATGCCATTACCAGTGTAGGGAGAATGGAGCTATTTCAGTCACAGGTGATTCATTTAGTTGTCGCATAATGGATCAATCCCTCACGGGGAAGGGACTGTTATTCCTCACTTTTGCCCTTTCTCTGAAAATTATAAGTGGGTAAACAGGCAAAGTCTTTTCCCTGAGGTGGGGTAGTCCAGAACTGGCGGGCATAGGTTGAGGGTGCTAGGGGTAGGATATGAAGGAGGACTAAAGGGCAACCTCTTCACACAGAGTGCGGTAGTGTATGGAAAGTGTAGCCAGAGGAAGTGGTGGAAGCTGGTGCAATTGCAGCATTTTAGAGGGATTTGAATGGGTATATGAATAGGAAGGATTTGGACGGATATCTGCCAGGTGCTGGCAGGTGGGACAAGATTGGTTTGGGATATCTGGTGGGCATGGACGGGTTCGACTGAAGTGTCCGTTTCTATGCTGCACAAGTTCAGAAATAGGCCATTTAGGGCAACAAATCCACAACAACCCTCCAGGGAATAGCCCTCCAAAAACAATTACCTAGCTTATTATTCTCCATTCGCTCCTGAATTAGTCAACTTACCTACAGTTGACCGCATTGGAGTCAAAGTAGGCCTCTGGCGCTGTAAGGCAGTCGAGCTAACCAGTGAGCCACTGTGCGGTCCTGCTGCAAAATTGCAAGTCACATGCAAACGCGTGTGAAATGCAATCCCTATAAGAGATGCTCTGCTTTTGATGTTTTCCCTGACAGGAACAATAAATCCGGATTCCCTGAATAGGAAATGAACCCAAACCACAATGGTGGAAGCGTTGAATCAAAAAACGCTAATCGACCAGGTTGCACAGCTGGTGCAAATGCATCTTCTGTTAACATAATAGCTTTGTTTATCTGCGATGAGAACTTTCTTTCAAAATAAGATGTTCGTGACACACCTAGTTTAATGCACGATGTCATTTCCACTCATCAAACATCCATACATTCTCATTTCCAGTTTGCAGTGTTTAGCCCGCAGTCTGGCGTCTGCAGTGTTCATCTGAATGATAGTTTCCCTGCAAACCATTCATCTCAAAATAAACAACATATGGGAGTGAAGTCAGATTCGGTTAGATTTGTTCATGACCCAAAAGAGAACTGAACCTCATTTTCATCTATAAAGGTAAATATACAGACACACCTGGCGAGACTGACAAAGGCCTCAGGAGAGACCGACTTCATTCGGAATTTCACCATTCGGCTTCTTTTTCTTCACTTTAGACTTTAAAACCAGAGCCTGTTTTCGTAACCAAAGGGGTAATCAGGCAGTCGGCTGTCATTCGAGGACAGGCCTAGACATGAAGAATGGATACATGCTGAAAGTAAACCTCCTGAGGCAGCGTGGCTTCCTGTGATCTTGCAGAGTCCTGCCTGTTTACTTCGTAGTTGTTTAGTCGCTAAATATGGAACAGAATCATTAATTTGCTTACCCTTACGTTTCCTCTGCCACTGTTTCCACATTGCTCTCCGGCTTCTACAGTCTCACGTTGTTCTTCGTGTCAAACTGGAGCATTGTTCGGGTCAGCTGCGTGTTATTCTCATGTTCATCGAAGTGAAACTGCAAACTCAAACAGATTAGCCCTGGAGAAAATGGCTTCACGTTTTTTCATCAGAATGAATTCTGAACAACAGTGAGAAAACACGCTCGGATGTTTGCTGCAGTATATGAGCGAAAACGCAGCAAAGTCCCAGTGGGACTCGAGCTCATGGCCACTGGTAAACAAGGTGAGAGCTCTAATCACTGAGCTGCAGAGCCATGTGCGAAAGTGATGCTTTTTTAAACTGATATAACAATGATGACCTCTCGCAGAACAAACTCCATCAACCGAGGTTTGTGATGCAAACTGAGGATTGTGGTGTAAAATACTACTTGAAACCTACTCGTTTGATCATTTGTTTGATATAACACTTTGTCAGCTTCGCAATATTTCGTGATACGACTGCGATCAATATGTGTTTAAACTCCAGTCAGAGAAAAGCCTTTGAATTTCCATTATATGAAAGGCACGATGCAGTATTTATACTATGTTACTGCCGTTGATTTGAACACGTATCAGTTTTTCTTCTTCACT
The DNA here is from genome assembly GCF_020745735.1 of Hemiscyllium ocellatum. NCBI lineage: Eukaryota > Metazoa > Chordata > Chondrichthyes > Orectolobiformes > Hemiscylliidae > Hemiscyllium > Hemiscyllium ocellatum. Next base: position 130,386 of record NW_026867957.1, on the reverse strand, counting down.
TGGTGAGTAATTCATTTCCTAAAGGCATTATGAGATCTCCTTCATGAAGAGATTGCATGCTTAATGGCTCTGATACATGAAATTTAGGGCGATAGACAAAAAAAAAGAGTTAAAATCAAGCATGATCAAAAGGTTGGAATTCGAGGGAATGCAGATATCTGAGACAGCATTATTTTTTAAAAAATCTTGGATGTCGGATTCGCTGACTGGGTTGGCATTTAGTGACCACCTCTAATTGTTCTTGAGTCGGCTGTAGGACATTACAACGACACCTGGAGCGGAGACAGTGAAAATACTTGAATAAACTGACGAAAACTTTGATAATTAGCTGAGCCGTCATGGATGAACAACCCATGTTGTGAATTCTCCCACGGGCATCATATTTGTTCGAAGACCTCAGGATTGCATCATTGGGTGAACAGTCCGCAACTTCATCCCTTCCACCATGTGGGAGCTCGTGTGGAAAGGTAAAGCTGCGAAGGCAGCAGCACACGTTTGTGAAAATAGGCGATGCTAAAACCGTCATACAGATAAGTCATGATTAAACACTCTACAACCATCAAGTACAGGCTTGCAAAGAGGCAGAGGGCGTGAGACCAGAGTACAGTGGGGATATGAGAGGATGGATGGAAGTGCATTAGGATAGTTTAGACCAAAGGAATGGAAGAGAGTTTGAGCTGCAGAAGAGCAGAGACGTCGAAGAACCATATGATATCAATAAGGTACAAATATGCATTCTTCGGGAGGTATCTCACCATTATCATGACGTGACTCGTTCAGACTCAGACAATTGTCAAGGAGAAATTGAGCCAGTGGAAAGGCAATTTCTACACCAACGTGGCCAATGCTGCCTTCCAGCGCATCTCATCCACTTCCAGCAACTCTGCACTCAAGACCCACACTCCAACTTTGACAAAGGTAGAATCCCCCGGTCATTACCTTCCACCCCACCACTCTCCGTTGAGATCATATCATCCTCCACCATTTCCAGTAAGTGCAAACGGACTCCACTAACAGACATGCATTTCCTTCCCCACAACAAGCCGTTTTCTGTGAAGATAATTCCCTCCGTGACTCCCTTGTCAGCTCTACGCCACCCACCAAACGACCCTCTCCTCCAGGCACCTTCCCATTCCATCATAGGATTTGCAAAATCCACCCAAACATTCGCTTTAACTCTGTCCAAATACTCAAATGATTCTTCCACATCCATCAGCGTTTTACTTGCAAATCCACACAAGACATTTACTCTATCCGTTGCTCCCAATGAAGTCTCCTTTACATTGGAGAGACAGGATGCCTAATTGGAGAGCGGTTCAGAGAACATCTCCGGGACACCCAAACCAAGCGACATCTCTGCCTGTAGCCGAGCACTTTAACTCTCCCTCCCACTAAACCAATTACATGCAGGTCCTGGGTATACACCATCGCTGGACTTTTACCACCCGACGCCAGGAGGAAGAAGGCTTCATCTTTCACATTGGGGCCGTTCAACCACACGGCATCAATATGGACCTCAATATATTTCTTATTTCAACTCCGCCATCTTATCCCAGTTCGATCGTTTCATGTTGGCATTGCTCTCATGAATTTTCCTCTCTGTCTATCTTCCTCCTCGTCGATCCACTCCACCCTACTCTCTGACCTAACACCATTTCCCCACCTCAACCCACATTTCACACTCTCAGATATCTAGCCTCCACCTATTTATCTTTCTATCGCCTCGGCTCACATGCCTCTTTCCAAATGAAAGACTCTTGCCTGAAACAAAGATTCTCCTGCTCCTCGAATGCTGACTGTCCTGCTGTGCTTTTCCAAGACCACAGACTCTACTCAGTTGCGAGGCAGTGGATTTGTGTTGGGGAATGAAGACAGAGGCCTCGGTTTTGCATGATTCAATTGTAGGAAATGTCTGCTCCAACAGGTTAATAATTCAATCCTTATTTCGGCATTGGAACAATGCGGTAGATTAGCAGGCATGTGAGTTTGAAGCCTGCCAGTCTTGCTCCAGAACCAAGTGGAAAGCTTATCTGCCATCTCTGGACCGTCATCAAGCGCATTATCCATTCTGACATTGTGCTTGCACGCGTGCTTCAGGTTGGCATTCTGCAGATTTGTGATCTAAAGACGGACATGACCAATCGTACTCATGTTCACAAATTGAATAACCAGGAACGATAGCCACCTTTACTGCTTCATTCCACTGATCCACTCTTTGTGCAACTGCAAGTTTTGTAACTAAAAAACATTCATCCTCATGAAACTTCCATTCACTTTATGTCTATTCAGCCATTCAATGGGATCTCAGCTCATCTGATGTAGTTCAAATTCACTTTATTGATTGTGCTCCATTACAGGTGATAAACTAATGCCTAATCACAACATCGTATTCCCGCTAATTTTCGAAGTTTGAGATTATTTTAATAACCTGTGCGAGTTTACAAGAAATTGAATAACATGAAATGAGCAAAAAAAAATTCTCTTGCTGCCCAGAGCAGCTTTAGTCAAATGAGAAAGTTCAGAGAGCAAAAACATCCTTCTTTTCTCTCTGTGCAGATGTAAATAGAAGCTGCTCCATGAAAAGTTGTAAATGCCAGCTTGATGTCCCAATGCTCCCTGTTTCGTGTCAATGGAAGCCGATGGAGTCGAGTTTGGAGCTCCCAGCCTCTTGCGACGTATACTACCTCAACAGAAGCTGTTCCATGCAACGTTGGAGCTCCCAGTCCCTGGCATTTCAAGTGACTTTATACTTTCAGAGAAATACTTCACACTCACTGATGTCACTACTGAACCCATATCCACCAGCTCATCCCTATCCACATTTCCAGTTTAGTTTTCTCTGCTGCACGACACTGTTTCTTGTACCCCGCCTGAAAATTGGAACGATATTCCACAGCAGTGGTCGCTTCCTTGAATGAGGAAATTGGTAAAGTAGCCGATGGTAAACTGCATTTCTTTTGCAGAAATATATTCCAGCAATTCCCTGCGCTATTGCCTGACGCTTTAGTTTTCTGGAGAAGTATATCAATCTTCGCTTTCAACAAACTAAGTGATGAAATATCCATTGGCTCTGGAGATACCGAGGTTAACCATTCAGCCCACCATGAGCTTGCATGTCTCACTCACTGTCTGTCATGTATTCCTACTGTTCATGTGGTCCTATTCCTAACATATCCTCTGCCACTATCTTTCCTGTTTTTTTTGCATCATGCTATTCCATGTGGTGCCGGTATCGTGCAGTGGTTAGCGCTTTGCGTTGTCGCAGCAGAAATATCACCTCCAATTTGACTCCGAGTATTCTCATTTGTTACCGTTTTATGCAGAGCAAGAGATGCTTTAACAAATGCAGGATGGAATCAATCTTTTCTAACATGAAAATATTCGTCGAGGTGATGAAGCCCTTTTACATCCCTGCTTTCTATGTATCAGGATTCAAACCCACCCATTCTCGGAGATTTCTCCCCATCCCACGATCAGTAACCCTGCTTTAGGTCCATCCTCCAATTTCACTGAGGCATTTGGCAATCATGCACTGGCATTGCCGTTGTTCTGTCTGTGCAGCTGCAGTCAATGTTCTTGTACAAACGTGACCCAATCTCACAATTAGGACCTTACAATCAGTCGACCCATTTATATCCTGCTGTTGTGAGATCAGAGCTCATTTCGGAACTTTTTCCTGACATGTACCAGAGATCACTGGAACATCAGGCTCAGGAAAAGGACACAATGCAGTAATCAGCAAACGATTTTTTTTTAAACGATCAGTTTCCCTATTCTAATCTCAATGGAGAAGCGGAGATTGTGAGGAAACATAATTGAAATGTGCAAAGCAGTGAGAGTTAACGCAAGTTCGGCTGAAAGAAATGTTTCTTCTCGTTCAAATACCAAGAGGCGCAGACTAAATTTATGATGCAAAAAGTTTTCAGTAGATAAGCAGCAAATAATTTATCCACCATTGTGGTGGATAAATCTGCAACTCATTGCGATGAAATCAACAGAACCCTCAAGGGAATTCAGTCTGTATTTGTGATGCTACAAGGCAAAGGGATGGAAAAAGGAATGAGGACAGTGAAGCAGTTGTTTCTTCCAAGAACGCGTCCAACGCGTTTGAGAGCTGCCACTCTACATGCGTCTGACCGCTGTACTCGTCCCTGGTCGTGTCGTCGTTCTGAATTGCCACTTTTACCACTGCGGGCCGGGTTCAATTCCCATTAAGGGCAGTTGTGTTCAGCATCAACATCATGGGTATCTGTGACAGGATTGCGTTCAATGATTCGAATCAAACAATGTATCTACGAACATCAGAGTCAACGTCCCAGCCTCTTAAAGAAGGAGAAGGTGGTTCGTCACTCCATAAACCAACATGAGACTGAGGTATTTATTTTGTTTCCTTACCATTTCGAGACGCCTCAGTGATTGGTTCATTGGCTCTGTGAAAATGAAAAGTGCCGATTCGCAGTGTGTGGGAATATTTGGTCTTCCTCACTTCTGATGACACTGCGACAGTGTAATGTTCTCCGGGACGTGTACTGAAAGAGGTTCTCGTGTCTGTATATCAGGAGTTCAAATTTCATCTCGGCTTCAGAACAATGAGGAAGATTAGGTTGTGAGTGTAACGAATAGCTGCTTTAACCTCGAGCTAGAGAGGAGTGAAGTAGCCACATTCTCAATCCTGTGCCTTGCCTGAGGCACAACGACTCTCAGGTTAAAGTACCATCAGTCAACCCGCGTGATCTCTCTCTCTCTCTCTTCTCTCTCTCTCTCTCTCTCTCTCTCTCTCTAATGAGACAGCAGGCCGTTGAATATGTGAACTTTGATTTCAAAGCTTTATTTTTATATATGAAAAGGAATAATTGACAATCTGTCTGTATGGAGTCCCTTATGGAAGAGTGCAGAAGTTAGTGAGAGAAGTCTTCATTAAGTTGGAGAGTGAAAGAGCTGACTGAGTTTATGAGCCACAATCTAAATAGAAGAAATGACATTGTATGAAATGTGAGCAGGGTAGTTAATTAGGGAACAGAATTGAAAGGGATGACAAGTACTTAAAAATCATTTGCAGGAACTACAACTTCTTCTCTCTCCTGTCAGACACAAAGAAAACTGGGAATGTGGCCATGTCATGGCTATCTAGGGATTTGAGGGCATAGCACTGCACTCAAAAAGGAGGCTGACGAGGTGGCTGAAAATAACAGCAGGCATTAAGACTGGGAGCAGTTCAGATGTCAGCACAAGATAAATAAAGAATTAATGCAGAACGAAATCTCGCTTGACAGTAAGCTTGAGAGAAGCAAATAATGAATTGTTAAAGCTCTTGAAGTTAAACGAAGGGAGAAAGAAGCGGTTGTTGAAAACAAATCCCTTACAATAAGAAACAGTGGATGTAATAATGTGGGATAAATATATGGCATACCAAAGAAATATGTATGTTGGTTCTGTCATCACAAATGATGACACAAGTAATATTCCTAATGTGCTGGAAGAAAAAGAGAGGGAGGAACTGAAGGGAATTAGTATTTTCAGGGAGATGGTGTTTAGAAAATTGATGAGATTAAAAGACAAGAAATTCCACCAACTGCGTATCAAACACCAGTGTACTTAAAGTCACTCTAAAAGCAGCGAAGGCGGTCTGTAACTAAAGTGTCGAGTCTAAATAGAGTAAATTCATTGTCATATTTCAATATTCTATCGACTCTGAAACAATATCTGTGGCTTGGAGGTCAGTTCGTGTGGCCCCACTATTTATAAAAGGGAGTAGCGAGAAAACATGGAATGAGAGAAAAGTTAGCCTAACAATGGAAAACTGCCACTGAATTCATCAGAACCAGCATAAATTTACGACGCTTAAATAGAAAATGAGATATTGTCTTCTTATACACAAATCGCTGAAAGTAAGCATGCAGGCGCAGCAGCAGCTGAGGAAGGCAAATGGTGTGTTAGCCTTTGTACTTAGATTTGAACACAGGAGAATGGCAGACTTGCTGACATTGTGCAGGGTCTTGTTGACACCACAACGGAGAGTGTCGTGTGCAGTCTTGGAATCCTGATCTGGTAAAGAATGTTCTCCATACGGAGACTGCATAACAAAGGTTTACCAGACTGATCCATGGCATGGCAGGACTGACGTATGAGGACAGAATGGATTCGGTAGGATGAAAATCTCTCATGTTTAAAATGATGAAGCAGAACATCACAGAAAGGAATAAAATTCTCAAAGGTACACATAAGGTAATTGCAGGAAGGATGTTTTCAATAACCAGGGCGTCCAAACCATAGAATGTGAGGAGATGGCGTCACTTCTTAGAATATACAGTAGTCTATTTAAGACTGAGATGAGGATTTTATTTTTTAATCAACTACTGGTTACTCACTGAGATTTGCTGCCACAGAAAGTAATTAAAGCCAGAACGTGCAATGTTGACAAGATGAAGATATCAGTAGTTTTGACGGGAAGAGGTATCAAAGGTGTGGGCCTAAAGAGGTCGCAGGCTACAGTGCAGAAGGATCAACCAAGATCATATGAAATACGGAGAAGGATCAAACATCACGACAAGCCACTTCTGGTCTAATTTTTCATATTTCCATTCTGTTAAAGTTGGGATATAAAGACCAATTGTTTTTAACTGACGCAGGTATCAATGACACATTATCTAGATGTAAAAAATAATCCTGGAAATACTTACCAAACAGCAATCAGGGAGCAATTTTAGCATACGAATGTCAGCAATTCGAGGAGGTGCAAAGTAATGTTTGAAGTTCGTACACTGGCTGTTCTGTATCTCAATTTCAATCCAGGTCTCAAATTACTGAATGTTCTGATAAAAGCGACATAGTATGTATAAAATAAGTAAACGTCTTTAAAAAGTTGGTGGTACTGGGTGGAGGGAGTGTTAGGAAAGAGTGGGGAATGGGAGCAGTGAGAAAAACAATGAGTCGGGTTTTTGTTGAGGGATTGGTAATGAATGACCCCAAATTCCCAAACTTCTGAGACCCGTTATCCTGCTCAGGCGTTCTGTCCCTCCACTTCCTGCTCCATTATTTCCGTCTATGACACATTTAGAGCAAGGTAAGGGACAGGGGTGTTCATGGGGTACACTTTCCCATCAATCCCAGTCACGATTACACATCCAAACGTCTCCCAACAAGACCAACTCCTCATGAACCATAGCAATGATTTCAAACAATATCGTTTATTTTCAGCTCTAAAGATAGATAAACCAACAGTGACCTGAGAAATTAAAAACAAGATAAAACTGAGCCAGGAATAGCGGCGGCCGATTGGGGTCTGTTTCTGGGAAGAAGACTCAGGCTCTCTTTGGCTTGATTGGCGACCCAGAGACACTGTGTTTGGGCCCAGAGTCATATAATGACCAAACATGGAACCTCTAACTGGGGTCTAGCACCTGGTGCTTCCCTCCCCTTTAGCCCTCTCTCACCGAATATCGATTGGAGACAACAACATTTCGTTCCAATGATCACTCGCCGAAAGCATGCTCAGCAATCATGTTGACCTTATGCATGCTGCAGGACCCATCCCAACTGATGACGCATAATGTCCAACAGTGAAGAAAAGGGGGTACTATAGGACCAAGCTGGAGGCACTAGTCCTCCACATAGTCAGAGAAACTCATGGGTGCGCTGGGGGCACTGATCAATCATAGAATGCTGTTGGGCTAAACTAATCTATCCAGAACTTCCACATCCCAACGCTCAGTCAAAGTTCGCTTGAAAAATTCTTCCAGTTCAAAATACAATTGTTGATGATGACTCTGTTCCCTTTCCCGCAGGTGATAATGAGGACTGCAGATGCTGGAGATCAGAGTCAGCATGGGAACAGTGTTCAAAAAGCACAGAAGGTCACGCAGCATCCGAGGAACATGAAAATCGATATTTCAGGCAGGCACACTTCATCAGTAACATTTCGCGCAGCCAATTTATGATCAATATTGCTATTATCCCATATATTCCTTCATCCCCAGATTTCAAGCACAATGGTCTCATAGAACTTTTGTCTTTTGATTTGCCAATCTATATTTATCTGATCGTTTTGGACTGGCATCATGAAGACTTCTTCTTACCTCATCAAAAAAATCAGCAGAAAGCTCACCACAATTTTCTATGAACAATTCTATTTTCGGTTTACTGAATAAAACACGCATTTTTTAACGTGGCACCTTATTTTGTATGGTATGTCCGTTTGTAACGTCTTTCACACAGCTTTAAACGGCAATCCTGTCAGTATTGAATCCATTGACAAACCGTTTCTCATGGCAAACTGACAGCGTGCATATCTTTTCAAGATGAGGAAATATATCTGAATGAGTTGTGACTTGGACATTAGTTATCGTGAATGCAAAGTAAATACAATCAGATTGTGATTGTGTTGAGCTCCACCACTCTTGCAGAAGCTGCGAGACAAACTGAATACTTCCAGCGTTTTCTGTTTTTTTAAAAAAATACGTATCAGTTTGCCAGTTTTTGCTTCTGCACATGTTCTTGGGATGAAAGGTATGAAAATTTGTGGGTCGAAAGCAGGAGCAGTCGCCTCCTTCCGTCATGCAACTCCCAGCTCTTCCTCTGCTTTTGTAGTTTTGTGAAAGCACTAACTGGCTTTAATATAGGAATTTAATGATAATCGAAGTGTCTACATGTTATTCTTGCTGCCCAAATATGGAATAAAACAATACATCAATTTTGATCAATTTCACGATTTATGTTTGCATGTCCAGATCATAATTCTACTTTTAAGGAGAAGGCAGCATTACATATTGGTAACAATAAATGCTAACGATTTGCAGGCCATGGCTGTCAGAGCACGTAATCCAAATTACGAGACTTCCAGGGACGGTCTCTGTTTCTTTCACGCTGGAAACAGTCTGATTCAGCATTACAGTCTCGCATCCTTCTGCACGTGATGCCTTCAGTTCTGTCTTGATTTTGTTACGACTGTTTTCTAATACATGGACTATTCAATCATCTATTATGTTGCAGTTTCAAAAGAATGAGAATCCTTCTCTCAGAGCAAACTGCCTCCGTAGCTCAATGCTTAGATCGGGGAGGAACATGGACAAATGAAAGGCTGAATGTTTCATTTCTTTGCTGTAACCAGACTCTGGTGTTGAAATCTGAAATGAGACAAAGAGTGCAATCCTACTTTCTGGCTGATATCTCCTGAGGCCACAGTCACCACAGTCAAAGTCATAGAACGTGTCTGTGCGTTTGCCTCTGTAAGTGAAATCACCGAGGGAGTGTAAACACAGGTTATCCATCTTAAACTGCAGTCGCATGCATTGTAAAACGTGACTGGATGATAGCATTGCGACTAGTGCTTGAAACATTTAGGAACACAAGGGGACATACCAAGAGCTGAAAACTTGGTTGACGGGCCTCTTTCCGTTCTGTAAACAGTCGATGACTTGCTCAAACGTATGACCTGACAAATAAAACGCCATATGCATTGCAATTAAGAAGCAGTCTAACAGCTCGGGAGGCAGCACTTGTGGTGCATTGGTTAAGAGTGGGTGTTTTCCTCACCGCGGCCAGAGTTGGGTGACTGTTCAGGGAATCAGGTTTTATTGTTCCTGACTGATAATAGCGAGAGTGGAGCAGCTCTGATGGGAATGCTTTCAATGTCTCAGATCAGTTAATGCCTTGAGAACATCAGAGTTCATGTCCCTGTTCCTGCAAGAAGGGGAAGGTACCTTGACAGTTTCTGCTCAGTCGGTCAGTCCACCCTTCATTCCCCTCTCACATAGTTTCTGAAGAATCTCAGAGTTGAAACGGGGCTCTGTTTAATTGTTTCCTTTACACTCCCACTGGTTGCACGTATTGGGTTGTTGGAAATTTGTGATTTACTCAAGAGCAGCGTGTGAGACGATTCTATCTTCCCCTCCTCTGACAGTACTGTGAGATTGACTCTGATGTTCTCAGTTGCATTCATCGATTGGAGACATTAACCGGTAGATTAAAAGTGCCACAAATAAATCCAAACAGAATGAAATTCTTTCAAGTATTCTGCCTGCAAAGTACTCAGAAACTGCTCATTTTTGAGAGGTATTTAGGAAAACCATGTTTAAGAAGATAAACAACTTGCTTTGCAAGATGGTTCTCATGAAGATCTCAATTCTTTTGAACCATTCGGTGGAATTGTGTTGATCATTTTAGTACTTTATATTACCACACCGACCCCTTGTTTAAAAAACGAATCTGTTAAACAAAGAATTGCAGTAAAATCGACAATACTTATAAGTGGAGAATAGATTGAAGGTGGGCATGCATTCATATCAATAGTTCAGACATCCCAGCATTTCAAAGATTCTACCTCCAGCAGATCAGGAATTCAAAGCACATTTCGGATTCGGGGCAATGAGTTTGTAAGTGTAATAAAAATCGGCAGTGTTTTTGAGACAGTGAATAGTCGAATGAACAACTTCCAGATTTGCAAATAAGCAAATCATTAAGCCACTGATTCAAGTGCGCTTGCTGCATTTCTGTGATGAGAAACAATTGTTACCGTTCACTGGGTGAACAACTAGTAAATATAATCAAATTCATCACTTCACTCCAATTGATCCCACATTGTGAAGCAGACAATTTCGCATTGGAAACACACTTGATCTCATGAATCTTTCATTCACGGTGTGCTTGTGCAGCCATTCAATGGGATTACCACTGATCTGATAAATTTAACTCTAATTTCATACTTTTACTTGATAGTTCGAGGTAAACTTGTGCTGAAAAAGAAGTTGTGTATTCTCATTAATTTGGGAGTTTCGCAGCCATACCACTCAGTTTCTCTGAATGGTAACTGAGAATATGTGATAGTTATCAGCAGTGGTTACTTCGACATGTGAGGTAACTGCTAAGTAAATGATGTTAAACTTCCTTATTACTGAAGCATGCATTTCAACAATATCCTAGGCTATCTGTCTCTCTTTGATATTCCCTATTAATAAATAAGGAGGGGGATTATTAAGTCTGGGGTAATATAAAGGAAGACTGTAACATTTTCCTTCGATATATAAAGAACAAAAGAGTGGCAAAAGTGAATATTGGATTGCTGGAAAATGTTACTAGGGAGATAGTAGTGGTTAACGAGAAAATGGCCAAGGAGCTGAATAATTACTTGGCTCAGCCTTGGCGGTGAAAGACACGAGTAATACCTTAAACATTCAAGAGATTGAGGGGCTAGATCTGAGTATGTTGGCCACCACAATGGAGAGCATGCAAAAAAAAAAATTGAATGGTCTGAAGGTGGTTAAATAAGCTTGACCAGATGGACTACATCCCAGTGTTATGAAGGAGATAGCTGAAGAAAGAATGGAGGCGATCGTGGTGATCTTTCAGTAACCACTAGAGAAATAAACAATCTCAGAACACTGGAAACCCACTAACGTGACACCCTTCTTTAACGAGGGAATAAGGATAAAGACAAAAGGTCCACAATGAATAGCTTAAACTCGGTCGTGGGTAAGATCCTGGAATCCAATGTGAAGGACAAGATTTCTGAATACTTTGAACTGTTTGAACATAGTACAAAGTCACTATGGTTTCATCAAGGGAAGGTCATGCTTGAAAGATCTGTTGGAATTCTTTGAAGTGACATTGAGCAGGCTTGACCAAGCACTGCCAATGGATATTGTCCACCTGGACTTCAAGAAGGCCTTTGACAATCTGTCACACAGGAGATGACTGAGTACGATAAGAACCCCTGGTGTTAGAGGCAAGGTAGTGGCATTGGTAGAAGCTTGGCTGTCTGGCAGAAAGGAGAAATTGAGGACTGCAGATGCTGGAGAGCAGAGCTGAAAATGTGTTGCTGTAAAACTGCAGTAGGTCAGGCACCATCAAAGGAGCAGGAGAGTCGACGTTTCGGGCATAAGCCCTTCTTCAGGAATGAGAAGGGTGTGCCAAGTAGGCTAAGCATCTTAGCCTGCTTGGTACACCCTCCTCATTCCTGAAGAAGGGCTTATGCCCGAAACGTCGATTCTCTTGCTCCTTTCATGCTGCCTGACCTATCTGACAGAAGGCAGACAGAGGGGATGAATTGATCCTTATCAGGATGGCAGCCGGTGACAAGTTGTGTTCCACAAGGCTCGTGTTGGAATCGTATCTTTTTACACGTGACATTAACAATCTAGATGAGGGAATTGAGGACACTCTGACGAAATTTGCACGGGATAAAAAGATAGAAAAATGGACAGGTCGTATTGAGGAGGTGGAGAGGCTGAAGAAGGATTTCGACATGTAAAGATATTGGCATATGCCTTCCAATGTGGGAAAGTGTGAAGTCATGAACTTTGGCACGAAGAATAGAGGCATGGTCTATTTTTAGAATGGGCAGAAAATTCAGAAATCAAAAAGGACTTGAGAGTTCTGGTGCAGGGTTCTCTCAAGGTAAGCTTGCAGGTTGTGGCAATGGTTAAGGGTGTAATTGCCTTTATTGTTGTTTGCATTTATGAAGAGATGAATTGAATATAAAACAGGTTGAATACTCCTCTGGTCAGGCCACATTTGTAGTATTGTGCGTAATGTTGAGCGCCATATCTCAGGAACGATGTACTGGCCCTGGAGCGTGTTCACAAGATCTTCACGGAAATGCTCAGAGGTATGAAAAGCTTATTGTATGAGGAATGTTTGAGGGTTCTGGGTCTATACTCGATCAAGTTTAGATGAATGAGACGGATTGAAATGGAATCATGCAAAATACTGAATGACCTGGACAGAATGGATGTTGGTAAGATGTTTCCATTGGACTGGGACCCGAGGGCACAGCCTCAGATGAAAGGGAACACCTTTTAGAACAGTGATAAGGAGAAATGTCTTCAACCAGAGATTGGAGAATCTTTTAAATTTATTGCCACAGAAGGCGCTGGGGGCTAGATGATTTAGTACATCTGAGACGGAGTTAGATAAGCGTTTGATTATACCGGGGATCAAGGGTTACAAGGAGCAGGTCAGGGAATGGGTTAGAGAAAACTGTCAGCGATGATTGAATAGTAGTGCAGACTCGACGGGCTAACTGGCCTAATTTCTGCTCCTATGCCTTGTCATCTTATGGTCCAAACCTCAAGGAGGCACCATGTATCTATCAGAATTTGGATTCAAGTTCTTCATGATGGTAAGTAGCTGGAGGGAATAGTTAACTGTTTTAGAATGAAAGCATTGTGGCTGCTGTCGGGGTGGTGGATAATATTACATTCAGTGCAGGATCACACACCAAGCGCACTGTATTAATGTGGGAGAGTTTTTTCAAAACCTGGAACTCTCTGTCTCTGTCAATCACCGTGAGGATTGGGGATTGGGGTAGGAGGGCGTAACGTCCGCCCAGGCACTTAAACTATCCTCAAGCATGCATCCTGAGTGAAAGAATAGTCATGGAATTGATCACATTCTCATTGTCTGTTTAGAAAATAATGAGTGATTACGTTGCATTCTCTCAGGGCGCTACAGATCAACCTTCACTCACTCCTCATGGTGCCATCATCCCAGGGATTAATCTGGTGGAACCCCTGTTCACTCGGCCTGTGGTATGGAGATAACTCCTTATAAAGGAGAGAAAATCTATCCACAATGCCCCAAATACTGCCTCAACAACACTCTCAGGTTTGATCGCAAGAATTCCTTTCCCTCACTTAGCTGGCTTCGTTTCTTTTGTGTGAAATAGGAAACTATTCATTTAAGGTGCACTGTCACTGATTTGGAATTTAAGACATCTTTGCATCTGTAGGTAAGCATTAATAAAGCTAGCACCGGCGGTGCCAATTCAAATGGGCATCACTCTAGAGGAGGGAATCAATCACAAATAATGCATCTTAAACTGTGAATGGCCACCGACCTGAATGGAAATGAACTGCTGGAATATGGGATACAGGCAGAGTAAGGGAGTCATCTTTCCTTTTGATCGTCCATCACGAGATGTGTGCAGACCTGGTCAGGGCAGCATCTTATGCCGATCTTGAACTGAGTGGCTGGTTCAGCTGTTCCACGGACAGAACAGAGTAAAACACAGTGCTGTGGGTTTGCAGTCGCACAGAGACCCGACCAGGTAAGGATGACCAACTGCTTTCTCGAACGAGCATGAGGCAAGCCGATATTCACAGGTTATTATTCTTTGGCTCTAGATTATGAGCCAATGATGTGACCACCATACACTATCTTCCCATCTTTCAGATTCTGTGCAGGGAAAAAGTTTAACATCTCAAGTGCAATTGTTTCATAATGGACACGTGGTAAGAAGGGACTTGAAACAGCTGTATCCGGAATTTAAAAAGGCACAAACGATGGTGTATTCAGGAGTTGCACTGAGGCTGAGGAAGAGACTGGATGTCATAATTTTGGTCGTGGACAGGATTGGTTAGTGTGGAGGATATGGAGATGTGAACTGTGTTGGAGAAAATGAATCAAGACGGTTGAGGACAGTGTGTTTCATCCTTGCATAGTGAGGAGTAATTTGCAAATGTTAATTTGCTAGTTATTATTTCTAAGGAATGCAATCTTTGATTGGAACTGAAAATGTTGACTTGCACCTTTCCAAAATTTAAATAACATCAGCATCAATTCAGTTCAATCGACAGACAGAGTGACTTACTGAGTGAATCAAGGAGGTTGAGAACAATCTCTATCATCTTCGCATATTGATGAGCAATTTGCATTGAGTAATTTGCGAGTTATAATTCCTAAGGAATGGAATCGTTGATTGGAAATGAAAACGTTGACTTGCACTTTTCCAAAATTTACATGTCATCAGCATCAATTCAGTTCCGACCGTTTCACTAGACAGCTCGAATGACTTACCAGGAATACCGGCTATAGCAACGTTAGTATAGTTACCAGTTGAATAGTTATCAGTATATCTTCAATTGGCGATGCTAAAGATGATGCCACTTTTGTATCTGACAGTGGACAGAATGCCTTGTGGGCCCCCAGCTATTTCTTCACAGGCCAAGCAGGTGGTTGGCTTATGCGAGGAGTGGGGGCTGGTGGATATTTGGAGATGTCTTCATCCGACTAGCAGGGACTTCACCTTTTTTCAAACCAACAAAAATGTCACACAAGGATTGGCCTCTTTCTGGCTCTCTCGCCCTTCTGTATTCTATTATGGTTTGCTAAGTTGTGAATATAGCTATCGCTGATCACGCACCAGTCTATTTGGAGATTAAGGCCAAGAGTGAAGGGCTAGGTTTGTGGCACTGGCATTTGGGCCCTTTTCTCCTAAAGGATTCCAAATTTTTGCCATACTTTTTGAAGGACTTTCAGGAATTCTTGACTATCCACTGGGCATGGCTAATAGTCTGTCCATGCAATGGGAGACTGCAAAAATCTTTGCTAGGGAATTAGATATTTCCTATTCGGCTAGCCAGAAATGGCAGAAGGAGGAACAGCAGCGTCTACTTGAGACGTGCTTGAAATCAGCGGAGGAGGGACATTTTGCGCGGCCTTTGGTCACTAGCCTACAGCAGATCACGGCCCTTCGGGCTGCCTTGAATTCGATACTGACACAAAACGCAAAGGAAGAACTTGCCTTTGCTAGGCAAAGGGTGTTCAAATATAGGGTTAGGCCAGGGAAGTATTTAGCATATCTGACTCGGAAAAAGCATGATCCCCCATCCATTACTGCAATCAGGGATATCGCCGGGGTCCTTACATACGGTGCTAAAATGATTAATGAGGTATTACGTAGATTTTACTCTGAATTGTATCGGTCTGACTGTTGCGAAAACAGGAGGTATAAAATGGAAACCTTTTCTAAGAACCTTGTCGTCCTGGGGATAACCTTGGAACAGGTCGCTCTCCTTAATGGCCCCTTGAACTGTTCGGGAAATACAGAATGCAACTTCAAAGTGTGAAAGCGCCTGGCCCTGATGGTTCTCCGGGCGAGTTTTATAAGGAGTTTGTAGGGATTCTCTCAGGGCCGATGTTAGAGAGGCACAATCACTCCTAAATGCATGAATGCCTCTAACCATCTTTGAGCGAAGCTAATATTTCCTTAATTCTTCAGATAGGGAAGGTTCCTGAGGAATGTGCCTCATACAGGCCCATCTCCCTATTAAATTCAGATTGCAAGATTCTGTCCAAGACCCTGGCGTTGAGATTGGAAATAGTGTTGCCTCATATTACTTAAAAGGGACCAGACAAAATTTATAAGGGGCCGTAGGCCCTCTCATAATATTAGAAGGTTGCTGAATGTTGTCCAGGTTTGTCAGCAACGATCGATTCAGGGGTTGGTGATTTCCCTAGGTGGAGAGAGCATTTGACTAGGTGGAATGGCCGTTTTTTTAATGTCTTAGAACAGCTGAGTTGGGTGAATTCTTTGCTAGGTGGGTGGAGGGTACATATTGCCACCCGTTGCCCGCGGTCATCATAAATGGGGTGAAGTCTGGGAATGTTAGATTGGTCGGGGTAGTTGGCAAGGCTGCCCCCGCTCGCTGTTGTTGTTTACGTCGGTGATAGAGCCGCTGGCAGAGGCCATTCGTCAGAACGTCCACAGAACCGCTCCGGAAGTGGTATCAAGGGCACAGAAGATTAAACTGTAAGTGGATGATGTCCTTCTGTGTTTATCGAACCCGATGACCTCCGTACCTCATTTGATGCAATGTATCAATTCATTTAGCGCTATTTCAGGATATAAGGTTAACTTTGCAAAATCGGAGGCTATGCCTTTGGGGAACCTTAAGTATGTGCCAGAAGTTGAAGGTGGCCCTAACTTCCCTTTTAAATGCTCATGGGCAGGGTTCCGATACCTAGGCATTTTTATTACCCCCATGTTTGATCTGTTATTCCGGAATAACTTGGTTCACTTGCTCGACAATATTAGGCGAGATCTCCAGGATGGGAGGCTCTTCCAATTTCATGGCTGATCCGAATTATCTCTCATTAAGATGATTGTTCTTCTCGTTTGTTTTATTCCATGTGTATGCTCCCTATTTTTTTCCCCAGGTCAACGCTGTGGAAGCTTCAGGGGTGGTGTGGTTCCTTTGCCTGGTATCATGGGAGCCTCTCATCAAACTTACTAACTTTCAGTTGCTTCATATAGGGGGAGGAGTTGATTTCCCAGACATCAGAAAGTATCAATGAAGTTCCCTTCTGTCCTGCATCTGCGAATGGATAGGTAACGATCCAAAGTCAATATGGCTGGATATTGAGGCTTCCCAAGCCAAGTGCCCTCTTATTAACCTGTTCGTCGTGGATAAGATGAGGACAGTTATAGACCACTGCTGGATCCCCAATGTCATTAGTACAGACTGGGCTTGGAGGGCAATGCATCAGAGTGAGGCTTGTTTATCTAAGATTTCGCCATTTACACCTACACTTGGCATGCCAGGGTTCCAACCAGGGATGATGGACTCAGGGTTCAAACTATGGGCAGCGAGATGAGTTTCTAGTTTGGGAGACTTGATTGAGGGGGAAGTTATGATGTCTGTTGAGCAACTGAGCTGCAAATACGAGTTACCCAGCAGAGACCTTTTCCTTTTTTTGTCAGGTTAGGGATTTCATCCAAAAGAAGACTACGCTTCTCACTCAGTCGTATAAGCCCAATCCAGAGTGGTTGTTGCTAAGTTCTATAAGCACCCTTTTGGTTAGTGCCCTCTATCGTTTGCTGGGTGACAGGGCCTGGCAGGAGATTAACCGGTTATGTGAGGTCAGGCAGGACGAGGTAGGAGTGCAGATCTGTTCTGAAACATGTGATAACTTATGGGAGAATACTCGAAAGATCTCAATCTGTAATATAACATGCGCTGCACAGTTAAAAGTTCTGCACATGGCTCATCTGGCACCAGACCATCTGGCGAAGATTAAAAAGGGGGCTTCTTCATTTTGCCCCAAATGTAAAATAAGTGTAAGTACTCTTACCCATTGCTGCTTCCCATGCCATAGGCTTTGTGTTTCCTTGAGCGCTGAGGCGGGAGAGATACGGAGGGTATTGAGGACTGAAGTCAAACTCGACCCGGTATCTCTCCTCTTAGGTCGACCGAATTTACCATCTTTAGACGGGCATGGGAAGAAATTATTTAATATTCTTGCATACTGTGCACGGAATAACGATCTGATGAATTGGGTGTCTGAGAACCAACCGGGCTTGCTGGGATGGCAGAAATAACTTATGGAGGACATTTACTTGGACTTCTTTTACAAACATGGTGCACCACACAACAAACCATTTTTATAAGGCATGGCAGCACTGCTTGAGTTATTTGGAAACAGATTTGTCAGTTGTCTTAACTATGGTGTTTGTTAAACCAAAATTTTAAGATTTGACAATGCTCCTTTTCCCCTGTTTGGGAGCTTTGTGCCGATCAAAGCTGTGCTGCATTTTGTGGGTTTTTTTTTATGTTTTCCTTTTTTTGGGTGTTGCTTTGCACATTGTTAGGGTTTGTTTTGTAATAAAGGGTAGGTTAATAGTTAGGAGACAATTGTTGTATTGTAATTTGTGGTTTTTTTTCTTTTTATTATACTGATATTAGTTATTGATTGCATTTTTCAATAATATTATATGTTTGTAAAGTTAAAAAAATTATAATAAATATATTTACAAAATTAAAGGAAAGATCTTGCCGGGGTTTTGCTGAAAGATATGTGAATTGTGGAGAGACTAGAATATGTCACTTGCCAGTGATGTTAGGAGCAGGAAGATAGTACAAAAAAAATCAACCTGGCCAAAGAGCTGGTAGGGGAGACAGCACATCTGATATGTGGATCATTGGGATTCCCGGTCCGTGGGACATACACAAGAAGGATAGGGTGGACCTGAACTGGCTGCAGTTTCTGATGCGTAGATCATTGGGATTCCCAGGTCAGTAGGACCTACACAAGGAGGATAGCATGGATATAAACTGGCAGTAATCTCCGACATGTGGATCGTTGGAATTCCCGAGTTGGGAAAATATACACAAGAAAGATGGATGGGCCTGAACTGGCAGCAATTTCCGATAGCTGGATCATTGAGTTTCCCAGATCAGTAGGATCTACACAAGATTCTAGATTAGAGGGGTGCTGGAAAAACACAGCAGTTCAGGCAGAATCCGAGGAGCAGTAAAATCGATGTTTCAGGCAAAAGCCCTTCATCAGGAACAGAGGCAGACTGCCTGCAGGGTGGAGACATAAATGAGAGGAGGGTGGGGTTGGGGAGAAAGAAACATAGAGTACAATAGTTGAATGGGGTTGGGAATGGAGGTGATAGGACAGGGAGGAGGGTGGTTGAAGGTGGCAAAGAGTACAATAGGTGAATCGGGGTTGGGATGGAGGAGCTAGGTCAGAGAGGACGGTGGGAAAAGGTAGAAAAGAGTACAATGTGAATGGGGGTGGTGATGAAGGTAATAGACGATGGTGGAATGGATAGGTGGAAAGAAAGATAGGTCGGTAGGCCAAGTCGTGGGGACAGTGCTGATCTGGAAGTTTGGAACTGGGATGAAGTGGTGGAAGGGGAAATGAAGAAACTGGTGAAGTCCACATTGGTGCCCTGGGATTGAAGTGTTCCGAAGTGCAAGATAGGGCATTCTTCTTTCAGGCGTCAGGTGGTGAGGGAGCGGTGGTAAAGGAGGCCTAGAACATCCATGTCTTCGGCTGAATGGGTGGGGGATTTGAAATGTTGGGCCACAGTGTGGTGTGCTTCATTGGTGCTGGTGATCCAAAGATGTTCCCTAAAGTGCTCTGCGAGTAGGCGGCCAGTCTCCCCAGTATAGAGGAGACCACATGGGGAGCAACGGATGCAATAAATGATATTGGTGGATGTGCAGGGAAAACCGTGATGAATGTGGAAGGCTCCTTTGGGACCTTAGATGGAGTTGAGGCAGGAGGTGTAGGCACAGATTTTGCCATTACTGCGGTGGGAGGGGAAGATGCCAGGATGGAGGGTGGGCTGTAGGGGGACATGGACCTGACCAGGTAGTCACGGAGGGAATGGTCTTTGTGGAAGGCGCAAAGGGGTGGGGAGGGAAATATATCCCTGGTGGTGGGGTCCTTTTGTAGATGGCAGAAATGTCGTCGGATGATTTGGTTTATGTGGAGGTTGGTAGGGTGGAAGGTGAGCACCAGGGTGGTTCTATCCTTGTTACAGTTGGAGGAGTGGGGTCTGAGGGCAGAGGTGTGGCATGTGGACGAGATGCGTTGGAGGGCATCTTTAACCATGTGGGAAGGGAAATTGCAGTCTCTAAAAAAGGAGGCCATCTGGTGTGTTCTGTAGTGGGACTAATCCTCCTGGGAGCAGATACAGCGGAGGCGGAAGAACTGGGAATATGTGATTGCATTATTGCAGGAGGAAGGGTGAGAAGAGTTGTAATCCAGGTAGCTGTGGGAGTCGGTTCGTTTGTACCACTCTAATCTAGAATCTGATTTCCAGCATCTGCACTCCTTGTTTTACCTAGGATCTACACAAGAAGGATGGGATGAGTCTGAACTGGCTGCAACCTCCTGGCAGGCAGGTTTGCTATTGTAACTCAGGAGGGTTTAAATTAGTGTGGACGAGGTATTCGGGGGTGGGGACAGGGAGTGAGAACCACAATACAGCCCCACAATCCCGTGACTGAGGAGGAATTGGAGACAAAAACCAGTGCAGCTAAGACCAGCAACACAGAAGCAGAGGGCACTGAACACAATGGGACAGGCAACCTGAAGTGTGATTAGTTTCATGTGAGGAATCTGGCAGGTCAGAACTTGGAGCTTGGGTGAGCACATATATTGACAATGTATATATTACTGAGATTTCGTGAGAGAGCGACAACAGACCAATCAATCCACTGGGTCGAGAAATAGTTGTTGAATATGCGGTGAGTGGCGAGAGACAGTTGTTTAAAGTTAAATAATTATTCGGCACACTGTCGAATTTGGACCATGTGTCATGCAATGTACAGATTGAAGTGACAAAGGAGGAAACTGTAATTGTCTGTTTACGATATTTTCTGCTTTACTGATAGTCTTTTGTAATTTCCTGTCATCGGAAAACAGCAGCAGAGAATTTACATCAGAGAAATTCAAACCAAATATCAGGTCTGTGTCTGATGTGTTTGGTTTAAGTGTTTTTATTTCAATGCAAGGACTATTGTGTATAAGCAGATGAATTTAGATCCTGAAGCCATACATGGGACTACGACGTTGGAAGTATTATAGGGACTTGGTTGAGAAGGGGATAGGACTGGCTTCTCATCTTTCCAGGATTTTGTTGTTTAATATGAGACAGGGGGGAAGGTAAAAGAAAAGGAAGAGATGCATTAACTAATCAGGAAGAATCTGCACTTAGAGAGGACGTACTGGAGGGTTCATCTACTGAGGCAACATGAATAGAGCTCAAAGATAAGATGGATGCAAGCACGGTGTTAGGCTTATACTGTAATCCCTCCAACAGCCACCGAGAAATTGAGGAACAAATATGGAGGCCGATTACGGAAAAGTGCATTAATAAAATAGTTGCCATAATTGACTGGGATTCCCTTAGAGCAAGAGGCTTAGATGGTGTAGAATTTGTTAAGTGCATCCGAGAAATTAATTTGCAGCGGTATGTG
Organism: Hemiscyllium ocellatum; assembly: GCF_020745735.1. Taxonomy (NCBI): domain Eukaryota; kingdom Metazoa; phylum Chordata; class Chondrichthyes; order Orectolobiformes; family Hemiscylliidae; genus Hemiscyllium; species Hemiscyllium ocellatum. Next base: position 108,895 of record NW_026867957.1, on the reverse strand, counting down.
GAAAGTCCAACTACAGGAGGGGCCTTACTGGACCTCGTATTAGATAATGAGTGTGTCCAGGTGACTGACCATTCAGTAGAAGAGCATTTTGGAAACAGTGATCACAACACCCTCAGGTTAGAGATAGCTATGAACATGGACTAAGTCAGGACCTTGTGGAAGTTAATAAATTGGCAGAAGGCCAATTACGCCAGCATCATGCAGAAGAGAGTGGGTATTAATTGGGAGGAGCTGCTATCAGGCAAATCCACATTTTGAGTGGTGGAACTGTTCATTAAAAACTGATTGCAATATCGTTGGGGAATGTCCTCACAACTGCTCGAATTTTAACCTATTTTGTTTGAACAGATATTTCAAGGACACTACATGCCAGAAAACAGGAAGAGATAATGGATATTTGTGTACTGTGTCCTTCGCAGGACCAGCTTGTTTCTCCAGGCACTGAATGTCTTTATTGTGGGTCAGAGAACCTCAGAAGTAATACAGCACAGACGGAGGCAATTCAACCCGTTGTACATCCACAAACTCTCCAAATGCAGTATCTGAAAGTAGAGACAGTTATTTGAGACAGACTGGGAGAGAGGGGGAGAAAGAGAGAGAGTGGGAGAATGAAACAAAAAGAAAGAACTTGAAGGGAGATCAACAAAGCGGATTGAAAGCAGAGCGACAGACTGAGTAAGTGGAACGGGTGTTAGGCAAGAGTGAAGCTGGATAGATCATGCGACAGCATGACGAAAATAGACAGAAGATGGAAATTTTATGTAGAAATTCCCCTGGAATGCACCAGGGTATTGTGTGGTGCAATACCCTGTGAGCACTGTACTGATACTGGTATTTATCCCAGAACATTTATCTCCAATAACATCATAGAGCTGGGTTTATGACAGTTAAACAGAATCCAATAGGCCAATTGATTGGTTCCATGGAGAAGGTGGATTAACTTAAATAGACTGGGCGAAGAGCAGCAGGAAATGATCAGCCCCCGAGATACTGTGGTTGGGATTGACCAGAGAATCTCAGTGAAGAGGATCACTGACAGATGGGAAGTTAGCATCTCAGATGTGGGCCGAATAATGTTTGATAAAGTTTGCACAACATTTCCATGGTTTTGAAATTCACATTGCAAATTATAGAGCTCAAGGTCATGAGTGTATTTTAACAATGTTATCTGTTTGTACTTTCCATATTTTGGAATATACAAAAAGTCACTTTTCTCTGTATTTTGTCTTGCATAAGCATACTGTATTACTGGGGGAAAAGGGATCGGTTCTGATGAGCTGGTGTTCATCTCAACAGGCTGAAGAACCTGTTTCATTGCTGTACATCGCTCTGACTGTATCACCTAAAGTAGGGTCATATGGCACAAAATCAGTGTGAGTAGAATTGAGTATCCCCAAAGGCTGATAAACGAAACGTAGTTGTCGTTATGTTCAGGATTCCAAAAAGTAGTGAGGAGCTGCGGCACAATTCAAACGAGGAGATAGAAAAGATGGGTAGAAAAGGCAAAGTACAGAGGTCATGGGAGATTTCAATACATGGGGGGACTGGGAAAATCAGATTGCTAGTGTTTTCCAAAAAAACTTATTTGTGGAAAAATCTTCGATCTGGCTTTGTGTCGCAGCTTCTGATTGAGCCCACTCAGGAACGTTAATACTGGGTTTAGTGTTGTGCAATGAGGCAGACTATTTAAGAGAGCTTAAGGTGAAGGAACAGGCATGAAGCAGTGATCATAATATGCTTGAATTTATTCTGCAATTTGAGATGGAGACGACAGAATCAGTCTTAAAGGTATTTCAGCTGAATGAAGGCAACTACAGAGGCATGAGGGAGGAGCTGGGGAGAAGTGACTGGGAGAGGGGCCGAGCATGAAAAAGAGTGGAACAGTAATGGCAGGAGTATCTAAGAGTACTTCGTTAGACATAACAGAGATTTATCCAGAGAGAAAAAAAAGAAGCATGATACAGGGGAGGATGATACAAACATAGCTGACTAGGTTAAAAATCACACAACACCAGGTTATAGTCCAACAGGTTTAATTGGAGGCACACTAGCTTTCCGAGCGCCATTCCTTCATCAGGTGTTTGTGTCGGAAGTCAGGGACAGAATAAAAGCAAAAGAGCAAGCATACAATGTGACGAAGGTCAGAGGAAAATCAGACGATTTGGAAGCTCACAAAGACCAACAGATGGAAACAAAATAAGAAATATGGAGGTAGGAGATGAAATATGAGGGTAAGCTTGCCAATTAAATCAAGGAAAATTGCAAGGTTTTCTTTAGATATAAAAATGGCAAAGGTGAGATAAAAGTGGACATTAGGCTGCTGGAAAATGGCATAGGACAGACAGTAGTGGAGAACAAAGAAATATCCGAGGACACAAATAATTTCCCAAAAAGTCAACGGTGTGAAGGGGTAAAGCTCAGAATGTCACCCATCGTCAGGGCAGGGGTAGGAAAGCTCAATGGGATGAAGATAGATAAATCACCTGGACCAGAAGGACTAAACCGCATAGTTCTAAGGGAGAAAGCTCAGATGTATTGGACGCGTTAGTGGTGATCTTTAGGAATCATTAGAATCGGGGCTTGCCCCAGAGAACTGGAATAGCGCTAAAGTAAAATTCTTACTTTAAAAGGGAATAAGGCAGAAGACAGAAAATTACAGATCAAACAGCCTAACCTCAGTCGTGGGTAAAATCCTGGATCAGATCGAGAAGGATGAGATTTCTGAATACTTGGAGGTGTATGGTACAATAGGATAAGTCAGAATGGTTTCATCAAGGGGACGTCACGCTTGACACATCTGCTAGAACCTTTTGAGAAAGTTACAAGCAGATTAGACCAAGGAGAGACAATGGATGTTGTGGTTATGTTCGCTGAGCTGGGAATTTGTGATGCAGACGTTTCGTCCCCTGTCTAGGTGACATCCTCAGTGCTTGGGAGCCTCCTGTGAAGCACTTCTGTGATCTTTCCTCCGGCATTTGTAGTGGTTTGTCTCTGCCACTTCCGGTTGTCAGATCCAGCTGTCGGCTGCAGTGGTCGGTATATTGGGTCAAGGTCGATGTGCTTATTGATTGAATCTGTGGATGAGTGCCATGCCTCTAGGAATACCCTGGCTGTTCTCGGTTGGGCTTGTCCTATAATGAAAGTGTTGTCCCAGTTGAATTCATATTGCTTGTCATGGATGTTATTAACCGGACCTCAAGAAGGCCTTTGACAAGCGCCACACAGAAGAGTATTGATTTTGATAAGGGCCCATGGTGACAGAAGCAAGGTGCTAACATGGATAGAAGCTTGACTGTTGGCAAAAAGCAGGTAGTGGGGAAAAAATGGTCCTTCTCAGGATGACAACCGGTGACAAAATGCGTTCTGCAAGACTCAATGTTGGGACGACTTTTCACATTGCACATTAATGATCTAGATGATGGAACAGAGGGCAGTCTGGCTAAGTTTGCAGATATTACAAAGATATGTACAGGACAGGTAGCAAACAGGAGACAGATAAGCTTGAGAAGGATTTGGACAGGTTAGGAGATGGGCAAAGTAATGGCAGATGGGGTAAAACATAGACTAGTATGAGGTCATGCACTTTGGTACAAAGAATAGAGGCATGGACTATTTTCTAAATGGGGAGAAATTTCAGAAGTGTGAAATGCAAAGAGACTTGGGAATCCTAGTCCAGGCGTCTCTCAAGGTAAAGGTGCAAGTTTAGTCAGTAGTTACAAAGGCAAATACAATGAAAGGATTTATTTTGAAAGTAATTGGATATAAAAGCGGGGATGAACTCACAAGACAGGAAAAATATCTGATCAGGCCACATTTAGATTATTGTCTGCAGTTTTGACCTCTATACCTCAGCAGATATGTACTGGCCCCAGAGCGTGTTCTGAGAATGCTCACTGGAATGCTCCCAGGAATGAAAAGTTTAACATATGAGAAATGTTTGAGGACCTGGGTCGATACTCTTTGGGCTTAGAAGGATGAGGGGGATCTAATTCAAACTTACAGAATACTGATTGACCTGGACAGAATGGATATTGGGAAAATATGTCCATTGATAGGAAAGACTCAGATCCTAGGCACAGACATAGATCGCAGCGAAGCTCTTTTAGAACAGAGATAACGAGTAAGTTCTTCAGCCAGAGCATTTTAATGTATGGAATTCACTGCCACAGAAGGCTGTGGTGGCCAGGTCATTGAGCATATTTAAGCCTGCGTCAGATAGGTTCTCGATTGTAAAGAGGATCAAGGATTATGAGGACAATGGGTTTGAGAAACCTATCACGTTTGATTGACGTTTGAGCAGACTGGATGGGCTGAATGGCCAGGTTTCTACTCCTATGTCTTGTGGTTGTATGGTCTTTGCCAATATTGGCTCTCCTCCGTCCTCATTGTAGATTTATACTTGAATCTGATCTTCAAATGATTTATAAAGAGAAACGTTCTAATATTGATGAACGGGCAATATCATGTTCCCTCCCTCTCGTCTCAGCAACCATGTCCCCCAATTCTGTCTGTTTTCTGTCTCCTCCCCAATGCCATAATCACGTTGTAATTGAAGTCCAGTAAGTGGCACTTCATCGCTGCTGATTGTCATTAACAAATCAACAGCATGCCCTCACCTGCCCTCTCAGATCTTGGAGAAACAAACTGAATTGCATTTGTCACGGACAATTCTCTGTTAACATATCCATGCTCTTTATCTATTATAATCCCATGTTGTTTTAGGCATATTTTCCTGCCAGATTATCGACTATAAAAGTTGTCTCAATGTTTTATTTATATTGTAATGACTAATCACTAGTTGCAGACTGTATGTTTCCAATTATAAACAGAGAAACTAATTTATGTTCTGACAATCCTCTGTCATTACTTCCATATCCAGTTCAGATTGAATGATAACGCACAATCAATCTACCATCTCCAACATTCTTTCCCTCAGTCACCCTTACGTGTCCCACTCCAAATGTGTAACTTTATACATTAATTTGAAATTTAATAATAACTGTATTGAATTGAAAGGGGTTAACTGGAGCTATTTGTTCAGCGACTGTGACTAATGTCAGTCGCTGTGGATCCTAAATGTGTCATTGCAGGATTTGGCTCTTCTTCAAGTAAGGACTGGGTTCGATGTGATATCCCACAGTATGAGCAGGGGCATCACCGTCAGCACTAACAGGTATCAGCAGCTCCAGAGAGACGGGAAAGAGAGATCAGAATCTGAGAACAATAGACTGGCATGTTCCAACAATGGACAGGAGTTTATCCGAGGGTCTTTACTACCTTTCTCAGCCTTGGATATCATTAGCATCACGAATCGAAGGTATCCTTTGGATTATACAAGGTGGTTATTATCCCATCCTCGCTCTCGTTGGTGTTCCTAGTAAGTCATTGTCTTTGTCTTTTAGAATGGGTTGAACTGTATTTCTGCTCATGTCAGATCAATTTTGGAAAAGGGGAAATCAATGTCTTCACTTCCAATCAAAAATTCCTTTCCTGATAAATTCTATAAAGCAACTTACGATTTATAAATTGCTCACTGATATGCGAGAAGGAATCAGACTGTTCTCAAACTCCATAATCCTTCTAGCCCTGCACAGACCTACATTAGCATATCCTCCTCAATCAAAATCCTGCCAAATACCACCATGACGATGCACCGATCTACTCGTCAGTCTCAGTGCAACTTCTGAGTAAATGTCTATATTTGTGCCACTATGAAATCTGGATTCACCTGTTTACAGTGCCTTCTAACCACATGTCCTTGACAAGATAATTACTCTTGAGATGTTTAATTTGTTCTCTCCATAGTATCTGTCAGAGAGGAAGATAGTGTATGGTACTCAAGTCATTGACTCTTAATGTAGAGACACAGAACAATAATCTGTTGATGTCTCATGAAGCAAGTTGATGGAATTTAAAAGAAATCATCGTCATTTGTAATAATCAGAAGCCCTCTGCTTGTGTCATGTCCTCTAGAGAAGGCAATGGGTTATCCTTCCTTGGTCAGGTCTCCGTGTAACTGCAAACCCATAGCAATGTGGTTTACTCTTTACTGTCCAGTGGAACAGATGAACCAGACACTCAGTTCAAGATAGGGATAACATGCTGGTCTGACCAGGGCTTCATATACTTGACGAAAAATAACAAAAGTAAAGATATCTCCCTTCTGCTTCCTGTTTGCCATATTCCTACTGTTCATTTCCATCATGTAGGCTACTATTCCTTATGGTAGATGTATTCCATCTCATTGAGTCTGTCCCCGAGAGTGACGTTCATCTCGATAGGCATCTCTGGTACTGTTTTTATTGACTTACAGATGTCAGGAAGTTGTAAATTTCGCATTAGTGGAAGTATATAGCGAATTATCTTTTTTAACGCCATAAGAAAGGAATGGAGGTGGCGAAGTGAGGGAAAGTAATAATTGTGATCAACCCTGAGAGTTTTGTTGAGGCATTATTTGGAATATTGTGCACAGAATTTCTTTCCTTTATAAGGAATGATCTCCTTACCACAGAGGAAGAGTGCAAAGGAGTTCCACCAAACTAATCCCTGGGATGATGGTACCATGAGGTGTGCACTGCGAGAGAATAAGATGGCATTGCATTGAACCTTCAGGGGGATGGACGATCACAAATGATGTTCTAAACAGACACTGATACGGTGATAAATGCCACGGCTTCTTTGTTTTTACTAAGTTTATTAAATTCCAGATACTTTTAGTACCTCTGAGAACATTCCCCCAACCACCCCCACTCCCCAGATCAATGAGAGAGTAGGAAATTCAGATTTTGAATAAAAAACCCACATATTAATCCAGTGCATTTGGTGCGCGATCCTGAACTGAATGTCATGTTATCCACAATCCCAACATCAGCCACAATACCTTCAGTCTACAGCAGTTTGCTATTCCCACCAGCTTCTGACCCCCACGGAGAACATGGATCTGCCTTTTCGGAGATGGAAGATGTCTCCTTGAGACTTAACAGAAAACATCTTGCTTCCCTTCTCACTGCCAGCAAACCACGTTAAAGTAGCACATGCGCCACAGAAAATGGAGCCACGATGAACATTATGATCTGCTCCTGTGATTTGTCAAGTTGGAGCATCAGTGACATTCCACCTGTTCCTGTATAAACCTTTGAGAGGCTGAATGGCCTCTTGCTGGTCCTGTATAACAGTTTAGAAAGACTGTTTGGGCTCCACCTGTTCCTGTTTAACAGTTCGATGTGTTGACCAGACCCCTCCTCTTCCATTGTAACAAGCACGAGTATTGAATGTACTGCAACTCTTCCCGTTCAGTAGTTTTGATGTGCTGAATGCTAGCTCATATTCGCGAGAAACCAAATTCAGATGCTGAATGAGCTCCTCATTTAACTGTGGAAATATGCATTGTCCGGCCATTTTGTTACATGAATGTTACAGACACTTTAACAGCACAGGCCTGAATGCAGTCCAGGTCTTCCTGCACGTTGACACAGACTGCTTCAGGAGCTGAGGGGGGGAAATGTTCTGAATATTGTGTGATCTTCAGTGATCATCCCTATTTCTGATGGGGAAGGACAGTGATGACGCAGCTGAAGACGATTGTATCGAGGAAGCTACTCTGAGGATTTCCTGTAGGGATGTCCTGGGACTGAGAGGATTATTGTCCACCAACTACGCACATCTTCCTCCCTGCGATGGCTGACCCCAACCAGGGGAGAGATTGTGGCTGATTCCTATTAAACGTAATTTAGTTAACCTTCCTTGATAACATCCTGAGTCAACTCTGGCCTTGATATCAGGGTCTGTCAGTCTTACGTGAGCTACTGTGTTCACCTCTTTTGAACATACAAATAGGTTATTGTGTATGTTTTGTGAGTGGAACCTTCTCACAGAGGATTGTGAATGTCAGGAATTATCTGTTACATAGAGTTCTGGGAGCTAGATCACTAAAAGGATTTGTAGAGGAGGGTGGGGGGGGGGGGCTTAAACCTGTCATTGAATTGAGGTATGTGAAGATTTGGGAAATAAAGCAGAGTTGATCCCATCATTGCATCATCCATAATCTTCTACAATGGCATGGCAGGCCTGACCATCCGAATTACCATCCGATCCTGTTCCTCATGCTTTCATATTCTGTAATTAGAAAGTTAATGTTTGTAATTTTCCTGAGCATTCCGTTATTGGATGTTGCAGTTCGAGAGAGCAACGCATTTTATGAGACATCCCTGGGTGAGGGATTGTATTCACAATGAATCTGGGTCCGCAGCATGACCAACAAATAAAGCACAAGTTGCAGAGAGGAGACACTCTATAAAGAGATCAGAGGCGTCTTTTGAGCCCAGCCTGAGTTTTGAATTAATATTTTTGACCCCACACCTAACTGTGTGTGCCAATTGTGGGGCACAGAAGGAGATCCTGGATTACTGTGGACCAGGTATTTCGAACAAGTGGCCTCCATCTACTCCTGTGCAGGAGCTGTGAGGGGCTGAATGGAATATAAGACCATCGGACTGAGGAGCAAGAGTGGACCATTAGACACTTTGTCTTGGCTCTGCCACGCGCTCAAATCGTAGCTGATCTGATTGTGGTCTCAGCAGTACTTCTTCTGTACGTGCACCATTTTCCGACATTCATTTGTCTATCAAATATTTAACAGACACAACTTTGAATAAATGTAAACATCCAGCCACAACAAACTTCTGGGGAAGGGAATTCCCACTTAAACAACCCTTTTAGAATTCGTGCTCCAATCAATGTTGCAGGGTTAGTGTTTCCTTTTGCAGTTAGATCGCTCCACTGTTTACAACAAATTTCAAAGTTTAGTGATTTGGCTAATGATTTAAATGTCAGTCTGGCTTATCTTCCAGAAAAAATGTCAAACACACACACAGACATTCACATCTTAAGACAAAACAGAAAAATGAAAGCTTTCCAGAGTGTCATAATAGTTGAATTCATAACAAATGGATAGATGATAGACTGTCCCAAATGTTATTCTGTCCTCTGACGTTATTAGATTAGATTTCCTACAGTGTTGGAAACAAGGCCTTCGGCCCAACAAGTCCACACCGACCCTCCGAAGAGTAACACAACCAGTCCCATTTCCCTCTGGTTGATGCACCTATCACTATGGACAGTTCAGCATGGCGAATTCACCCGAACTGCACATTTTTGGACCTGTGGGAGGAAGCTGGAAATCCTGGAGGAAACCAACGCAGACAGGGGGAGAATATGCAAACTCCTCACAGGCAGTCGCCCGAGGCTGGAATCAAACCTTGGAACCTGTTGCTGTGAGGCAATAGTGATAACCACTGAGCCACAATGCCGCCAATTCTGCTCAGTCAAGCTGCTTGGAATGCGATTTCTCGCCAGAATAGTTGGATTTAGCTGAATTCCCTTTGCTTCCAAAGTTAGGGAGATTCCAATGGATCTCTCAACAGGAATTCTCCACGACTCATCAGGTAGCGGTGAGTCAGGGCTTTACTGTTGTCAGGTGGAACACAATTACAAAGAGGGATCAATCAGTTGCTGCTTCTCAGGCAGGGAACATTGTGCTCCCTCTCTGTGTTGAAACATATAATTACATCAACTGAACACAAAACTGGAACGTGTGTGCTCGTTGTGAACCTTCTCTGGAATGGATCATAATGGACGATATGCAAGTGCATCATTGCTGCTGTTATACCCAGTGCCTTTCATTACCAAAAAGAAAATTCCTGCTTTATAATTTGATGATTTGTAGGTATGCATATGGTTAATTTTTAAAAATCGTTTGATGGCTTCAAAATATCTGTGCGAAAATCAATACATTTTATTCTTAACATTTATTCCATAGTTTTAGTGTCCCTGAGAAGAGAAAATATGTATCCAGCTGATTTTTCTCGAAATTGTGCATGGTTCAAAAAGATTTTTCATCTAAGACCAGAACTGATAATATTTCAGAACAAAAGGCCTTCACTCCAAGAAAATGTGAACAAAACATTGTTGATAAGCTGCGAAAACAATTATCTTGTTTTTAGGTTAAGGGATCAAAACTGCACATAATATGTCGTATGTGGTCTTAGCAACGCCCTACAGATGTAGACTCGAAAAATGTGATTCTGGAAAATCACAACAGGTCAGGCAGCACCCAACAAACAGGAGACTCGATGTTTACGGCACATTCCTGATGAAGGGCTTATACCCGTTACGCCAATTCTCCTGCTCCTCGGATGCTGCCTGACATGTTGCGCTTTTCCAGCCTCACACTGTTGGACTCAGATCTCCAGCATCTACACTCCTCACTTTCAACGGTACAGATGCAATAAAACATTCCTGATCAAACCTGGTACCCTTTGACAGAGACACAATCATTCCACTTAGCTTCCAAATCACTTACTGCAAGTGCAGACTCACTACATATGATTCATGTACCAGGATCATGAATTCCGTCTGTCTCATAGAGTTCTCTATTCTCTCTCCACTTAAATTCTTTAACATTTTTTTATCCTTCCATCCAAAATAGACAATTCATATTATGGATATCTGCTGAAGTTTTGCTCACTAATATCCCTTTGCCTTTATCACATTGATGACACACGACCTCGATTTGATAAGATACTGGATGACCAGCTTGGTGTTTAAGCCAATTGGGCATTGATATATGCCGTCCCTTCCTCTAGATCTTTGATACAGATATTGATCGTTGATGATTCCATTGTGATCGCTGAGGCACTCCACTAGTTACAGCTTTGTAATGTGAAAATAAGCATTTACGTCTTCTCTCTATTGACTGTTTGCAACCGCTTCCTGTGTTGCAGTTCAGGCAGTTTAAATGGCCTGCTGTGCAGTAAAATGTACTCAATGAGCTGAATTGATCGTTTCATTTTTCTCTGTAACTCGTTAAAGAGGCAGAATGGTCTCCTCCAGTCTCATGGCAACTGTAAAGACTGGCTGAATGAGGTGGCCCCCTATCTCTCTCCCAGCTTCGACGGGTGGATGGAGGGCACAATACATGAGGTAGTAGCAGCAGTATATCCCTGGAACAGCATCGAGGGTCGATTGAGGGAACAACACGTGGGGTAGGGGCAGCAGTATATCCCTGGAACAGCATCGAGGTTGGATTGAGGGAACAACACGTGGGGTAGGGACAGCAATTGGTTATTCGGCACCGCCAGTCAGAATGATCATGGCTGATCTGATTGTGTTTGACCATCTATCTCATGTCTGTTCCCAATTAATATTGACTGTCCTGTCCAGCAAAGATCAGTCTTGAATATCTTCAATAACCGAGTCTTCCCTGCTCCCTGAGGATGAGGACCCTACAAATAGTACAAAACAAAAGTGAAATGGGGCGACATTATTTCAGTGTGGGACCCGTTATATTAAACTGTGTTAACCTAACATGAAATCGCCACCTTTTTGAAACACAAGGACAGAATCATTAGGCATAGACATAAACCATTCAGCCCTCTAAACCTGTCCAATAGTACCATTGACACTTTTCAATGAAATATGTATTAAACTCATTCTCTGCTTCTCTCCCAGGAAGAGAATAACTGATAGCATGACACCACACGAGCATTTAAAACGCAGAATTCGGCCATTCGGCCCATCGACTCTGAATGCCATTTAATACAGGCTTAGAGATTTCTCAACATCAGTCTCCTGACTACTCTCTGTAACTCTTGACATGCTTATTCATCAACAAACTGTATATCTCTGTCTTATAAGCACTAGTACCTGTGTCTCTGCTCGTCCGTATGTGCACTTGTGTGTATTTGTACATGTGTCTGTGTGTTTGTGTATTTATGTGCTGACATTGGTTTATCTGTGTATTAGCCTGTGCGTTTTACTTGTGCTTGTGTCTATTTGTGTGCGACTGTCTATGTATCCGTATGCCACTACTTGTGTGCGGTTCTATCTCCGTGTAAGTACTGTGAGTGTCAGTATATTAGCGTGTTTACATAGGTCTCTGAATATTTTTGTGTCTGTCTTTCCCTGCAATGAGATATTTGTTGTTTAGGGAGGAGAAAATTATCAGAACACACCGAGTGGTTCAAGTGCGAATTGCCCTTCACTGAACATTGTTTTTTACTCAGTTGGCGGAACATGGATGTCACGGAATCTCCATACGACATGTCCCGTTCCACTCCGGCTCCTACCAGGGTCCTCCTGACATGGCGGGAGGGGGGGTGGGTGGAGAATGCCTCAGATATCGGGTGCTCCACCATCTGGCTTGGTCTTTTCTCTCCTCTTACAGTCCGTTTCACCTGGAATGGGAGAAAGGCGGGCAGGAGTGATGGTGGTGTTGTGTGGCCCTGCTTTTAGAGCTGGTGTAGGAGGAGGGGGAGGGGGAATGGTGAGGTTTCCGGAGGGAGTCAGTCCACAGTGTTGTATCCATGCACTGTTATTAGTGTTGGGCGTATAGTGGAGGGAGAGAGAGCGCACGGGGAGGGGGTGGCGTGGGAAAGGTGCTGAATTCAATCATGTGAGTGGTAGTGCGTGAGCCTTGTTTGGAGGTAGGTCCTATAATAGGTAGTGAGTGTGAGGGAGCAGAGAGAGTACAGTAACAGTTAACCTGACAAAGTGGGGAGGAGATTGATACTTGTCCTGTGATGCTGGCCATTTCTTCAGATCATGTCAGCGTCGACGTGACCCTCCCCGAATGTCTTGTCCAAGGCTATCACTAATAGAGCAACAGACCCTGTCCCTCAGATACCACAGAATCCGTTTGGGTGGATCTTACAAATAGGAAGGAGAAGCAAGCATTGGTGCATTATGTATCGAAACCATTGGTCTTGTCCAAATTCTGTGCATTATATACTCTGCAAATCAGAGATGCAAATATTGTGGGTGCTGCAGGATTATTGAATCATCTTAAATTGGATCTAAACTGTGTTAATTAAGTGACTGGTATTCTTGAGAAAAATAAATTCCATAAATGTAAAACAGGTTGATTGAAGAGTATGTTGTGACTCAAACAAGAGAGCAGGTTATTTTCGATTTGGTGTTGTGTGGTCAGAAGGAATCATTTGTAACCTTGCTCTGAGGACTAGAGACTTTAATATGTTGTATTTTACGCAGCGCTTGCATACAATATTGAATGTTTGAGCGTGAAGTGGTAGACACGCAATGGTTGTTAGAGTCATAGAATCATGGAGCCCTGCAGCTTGGACACAGGCCCTTTGGACCAAAGTGGTCCGTACCGACAAAAATGTCCATCCTGCTCATTCCATTTCCCTGTCCTTGCTCCTTATTCTTCTAAATCTTTCCTATCCGCATATTTGTCTAAATGTCTTTTGAACGTTTTTAATGTACGTGCCTCAACCAAACCGCTGTCTGCTAATTCCATATGTGTGCCAAGCTCTGTGTAAAAAAGTTGGCGCTCAGGATCCTTTTTATTCTTTCACCTCTAACCTGATGTCCTCAAGACCTTGATTCCCAAAACTGGCAAAAAGAATGAGTGTATTCACGTTATCCATGCATCTCATGATTTTATACTTTTCCATACGATTTCCCCTCAGTTTCTTACACTCAAAGGAAAATATTCTGGCCGGTCCAAACTCTGCCTACAACTCAGACCGTCGAGTACAGGCATTATCCTTGTAAATGTCTTCTGTCCTCTTTACAGTTTAATCACATGCTTCCTATGGCAAAGTGAACAAAACCGAACACAATACTCCAAGTGCATGCCTCACCAGAGTCCTACCTAACTGCAACATAACTGGCTAACTTCTACACTCAAAGCCCTGACTGATGAAGGCCAGTGTGTCAAAAGCCGTTTTCACTGGCCTGTCTACGTACAACTAATTTCAGAGATTCACGAAACTGAGCTCCAAGGTCCCTCTGTTTCTCTACACTACTTCAGAGCCTAACATTCATCATGAAACTCCAACCTGAATTTGACTTTCCAAAATGCAACACCCCACATATATCTGTATTAATCTCTATTTGCCATTTCTCGGCCCACTTCCCCAGCTGATAAAAGTCCTGCAGCAATTTCTGATAATCTTTCTCACTGTTCACAGTACTGCCTATTTTACTGTCATCATCCTAATTACTAATCATGCTTTGTACATACTCATCCAAATCAGTGATATAGATAACAAACTGTAATAGACCCAGTACCGACCCCTGAGACACTTCACTAGTCACAGGCCTCCAGTCCAATAAGCATCCTTCCAGTATTAGCCTCTGCTTTCTCCCATCAAGCCAATTGAGTATCCAATTTGGCAGATACCCCTGAATTCCATGCTATCGAACCTTTCTGAGAAGCCTATTATGTGGAATCTTATCAAAGACCTTTCTGAAACCTAGATATACTACGTCTCCCAACCTACCAACTTTTGAGGTCCCTTCCTCAAAAGAACGCTAAAGAAATATGAGTCACGATACTCTATGCACAAAGCAGTGCTGACTGCTCCTTATTAAACCGTGTCTTTTCAAATGCATGTCTATGTTATCTCTCAGAACCTTCTCAAGGAAATTACATGTAACAGTTGTTAAGCTAACTGGTCTATAGTTTACAGATTCTTCTTCACCGCCCTCCTTGAACAAGGGCACAACGTTCACGACCCTCTAGTCTTCTGGGACCTCCCCCATGGACAGCGGTGATGGAAAAAGATCAGCCAGGGCCCCCCGCAATATCTTCTCTCGCCTCTTACTGTGTTCTTGGATACACTTGTTCAGGACCAGGAGATCTAGAGAAATCCTGCAATATCTGAAAAATATGTCTATTTCTTAAGGTAGAATTACCAAAGAAAGGGCAAGTGACTTAATGGAGGTTACCATAATAAATTAAAATTATATTAATCATACGAAGTGAGCTGAGAAGAATTTTAGACATTGTGGCAACCAGAGAATTTTCAGAAATTTGTTTGTGTGGAGATTGCATATTCTACCTGAGTCTGCGTGGGTTTCCTCTTAGTGCTCCGGTTTCCTCCCACAGTCCAAAGAATTACAGGTTAGTTGAACTGGCCATGCTTATTTGTGCAATGTGTTCAGGGATGTGTAGATTAGGCCACAAAATGTAGAATTGGATGGGAATGGGTCTGGGTGGTTACTCTTCGGAGCGGCAGGGTGGACTTGCTGAACCAAAAGGCCTTTTCCGCACTGTGGGCTTTCAATGATTCTGTGAAAGAAGAACACAATGACTACATAAATCTACAATCTGTATTGCAAAGAAAACAAGCAGGGTCAAATGTGGAATTTTGTAATCAGGAGAGGAGAGGTCATTGAGGAGAACAGGGAAATGGCCAAGAAAATAACCAGATCATTTGCATCTGTCATCAAGGAGGAAGATCCATAAAATCGCTGAGTAGTACCAAATGATCACATGGAACTTGTGGAACTAAAGACATAATGTCAATTCATATCAGTAACAAGGTACTAGTTGAAGGCAAGCACAGTAGTATTGTAGCTGGATTGAGCATTGCTAAGTCTGATGAGTCAGTTTTACTTCGTATCAAAATATTAGAAATAAATCAGCAATAGACGCATTAATTGTGCTGTCGATGACTGTTTATTTTCCTATACATTCCGCAGAGGCTGGAAGTTAGTAAATGTGTTCCAAGCATTGGAGATAAATGGAAGTGATTCAAGCACCTGCAAAGAGAAGAAGAGATAGTGTGGAGAACTTCAGACCAATTTACTTGATATCTGTAGGAAACCTGATGTAGTCTATCATGTAGGATCTGATATTGGATATTTAGAAATTAACAGCAACATCGGAGAGAATCAGTATACACTGACACAATCTGACAGAGATTTCATACTTGATATTTCAGAATGATTTGAACTTGTTTATTGCAAAATAGAAATGGCGTATTTCGATTTTCAGAAGGCTTTTTTTTATAAGAACTCATGCAGTGAATTCATAAGTAAAGTAATGTGAATGGTAATTGGAGGAATATATAAAAGTGAAAAGTTAACGTCAGGTTCGCCTTCATTTAAGAGAATCAAAACATTGTTGGAAGGTCATGCTGAAGCAGTTTCACAGCTTGCTAAT
The DNA here is from genome assembly GCF_020745735.1 of Hemiscyllium ocellatum. Lineage (NCBI taxonomy): Eukaryota > Metazoa > Chordata > Chondrichthyes > Orectolobiformes > Hemiscylliidae > Hemiscyllium > Hemiscyllium ocellatum. The sequence continues at coordinate 92,925 of NW_026867957.1, read as the reverse complement.
GAAACTGTACATAGAGTATGGAGTCCAGTGCTGGTGACCCAATCTGAGAAAGGATAGACTGACCACGGAGGGTGTGCAATGGATATTCACCAGATTAATCCCTCAGATGGTTAGATTGCCTGATGTGGAAAGTCGGCCTGTGTTCTTTACATTTTCAAAGAATGAGAGGTGGGTCACAGTGAAATTTAGAAAAGTCACTAAACATCTGGCAAGGTGGAAATAAACAAGATTTTTCTCTGGCTGTCTACTCTACATTTAAGGCAAATTATTGCAGGTAAAGTATAGACATTTTCAGACTGCAATTAGAAGGCAATTCTTCATTTGAAGGGGACTGACTAACACAGCGTCATGGAAACCTGCTGGCAGGAAAGATTAAGGAGAGTCCCCAAATATTCTACAGGTACGTCAAGTGGAGCAGAATAACCAGGGAAAATGTAGGACTCATTAGTAATTTGCCAAGTTGTATCCAAATCAACTTAGTGGTAGGAGACAGAAGGTCTCCTGGTATAAATCTGTTTGTTTGACTGGAGACCAGTATCCAATTGTGTACCACAGGGATCAGTGCAGTGTCCCATTTTATTTGTGATTCGGAGATGCCAGTGGTGGGCTGGTTTGGGAAAAAAATTGCAGAACATTAGATGATAGTCCAACTGTTTATTAAAGCATGACATTTTGAACAGCATAATCACGCGATGAAGAAGCAGTGCTCCGAAAGCATGTCGTGCGAATAAAACTGTTGGATTATAACCTGGTGTTGTGTGATTTTTAACCTTATTGTTTGTAGCATTCAGACATGATGCAGCTGTGAATTTGGAGGGGGTTAGGGTGAGTTTGCGTTTGACACAAAGTTTGGCTGGTTGGTTGGCAGTGAGGAGGAAGGCCTTATATTACAGGAAGATACAGATGGAATGATCAAATGGGTGGATCAATGGTCAATGGAATGTAACGGTGATAAGTATGAGATGATGTATTTTGGAAGAAGGAACCAGACAGGGGAGGACTCAATGAATAGCAGCATACTAGGAAGCTCAGACGGTGCTCCAAACATCCCGAATGTGATTAAACAAGTTAATGCACAAGTTGACAAAGCATAGCAACCATAAACATAGCCTTTATTCATGGAGGCACAGATTACAAGAGCTATATGGAATTTTGGTGAGGCCAAATGGAATACTATGGACAGTTCTGGGAGCCACAAAACAGGAAGTATGTGATTGCACTGGACAGGGTGCAGTAGAGATTCACCAGGATGTTCCCTTGGATGGATTAGGTCAGCTGGGGTTGTTTACTTTGAAGCAGAGAAGACTGAGAGGAATGTGCTTTAGAAGGATACGATTACAAGGGGCATGGACAGGATGGATAGACAGCATCTGTTCCTTCCAATCAAAGGGGGAAGAACAAGAGAGTACCATCTTAAAGTGAAGGGTTTGATGTTTAGTGAGGATTTGACGATTGGTTTCATCCAGAGTCTGTTGGGATCAGGAATGCACTTCCTGAGAGGGCAGGTAACCTCACAACCGTTAAAAATACGTGGTCGTGCCCTTGAAGTGCCATAACATACATGGCTATGGGCCTCATTTTGGAAAGTGGAACGAATGTAGATCGTGCAGTATTTATGACAGTACAGAGCCAGTGCTTCTGTGACTGTATGGGTTGGACGGTCAATCATTGAGCAGCATAAGACCATGAATTGATGAGCTCCTGAAGAATGTATTAACTAGCGTTATAAAAGTGAACTTGTCTCCATGAGCTAGAACAAGGAAAGCTAAAAGTGTCTAATACCCTGCTCCCTCCATGATGTTTCTGTGCAGTCTGGGGGAAAGCTCTGTCATTGGTGTCACAATCTCTTAAACATTAAGGAGGCAGCATCTGTCTGGTTGACAGGACTGTGTTTCCCGTTCCCTTTTCCAAAACCAAGCTCGTTGGCGGTGTTCTGTCTGGTTTTATCCTTTAAGAACTCAGAACAATTTGATGCAATTGAGTGTCTTGCTTGGCCGTTTCAGAGACCATTGCAGAGTTTATCACATGTCTGTGTGTCTGGAGACACTTGTAGGCCAGACCAGGAAGCACGGGAGATTCACTTCCTGAAAGTACATTGGGGAAGGAATAGATGTTTACAATGGACATTAGATTGAAGGCCAATATTACTAGCACCAGATTTTATGTCTCGATATTTTGTAAATTGTTTTTAACTTCCACCAGCTGCCAGAGCATTATCCCGGTCTGGATCAGTAATCCAGTGACATTTGCACAACAGCACCATCTCCACATGGGGACCGATCGGAAACCACACAGAGCACATTATTTCAGTGCTGCTTAACAGCTCGGTCAAAAATCACTCCAACCAATGTGATAATCGTGACGGGACTGAGAGCGTGGTAAATAATTAGACTATAGTCATTCCCTTGTTGCGGGACTGGATATTGTTGAGGAACGTTCCCCTTGGCCAGGCAGATGTCGGAGTTGAAGCTGGATTGAAACAGCTTCCCCAGCGACATGGCTTGCTGTGCAGCACAATCTTCATTCCCATTTCAGGAATGGTATCCGGGTCCATTGCCGTCGTCATATCTACTGTGTTCAGCCGTTTCTTCATGTCACGAGTAGCGAATCGATTTGGTTGAAGACGCATCTGTGATTCTGTGGGCATCATGAGGAGGGTGAGGTGGATTATCGACTCAACACTTCTGTCTCAGGATGTTGCAAATACTACAACTTTGGCTTGTGCACTGATGTGGAGGGCTAGGGATATTTGTGGAGTCCTCTCCTCCTGTAAATTGGTAAATAGTCCATCGACGTTGATGATTGGATGAGGCTTGACTACAGAGTTTCGATCATATCAGTTTGTGTTGGGATCATTTCCCCGTCTCCATCAGATGGTCATTCCGCTGTTTGGAATGTAACCAGTCAAGTGCGGTTGCTTTAACGGGTTGTCATCAGGTTTAGATACACATGGTTCTGACTCTGGCATGTTCCTCCAAACTCGTCATTGAACCATAGATCGGCTTGATAAAAATGGGATAATGATGGATTATCCTGGGGTAAAAGTTATGGATTGTGTTTGAATGCAATTCTGTTACGGCTGCTGCTGAGATCTACAGCATCAAATGATAACCCAGTGTGAGCTGCAATATCTGCAACTCAGGTGTACTGACTTCCCCCATTTAACACCGAGACCCATTCACCCATCAGCCCTGTACTCAATGACTTAACTTGGTTTCTTATGTGAGAGCACATCCAGTTCCACAATCTCATTCTGCTGAGGATCTCACACTGATGTCACGCTTCCAATTTGTTACATTACTCAGATACTTTAACATATTGATCTGAATCATTTGCTTTCCAGTAATACCATCTTCTATGTTTGAAGTGAATGCTTTTTCCTCTGTTTTTCTCCCTGACCAGTATTAAGACCTCTGTCGCGTCAGTGATGCCAGCCTTATGTCGTTTCAGAGCCAATGAACCTGTGCACTTTGCGTTTTTGTTCACTTCCAAATGTACAGGGCTCTGTGCTGGACAGGCTTTTGAGCAGATTTAACACGCATCTTTGGATAATGTTGAAAAACACAAATTGCTGAAGAAACTAAGTAGGTTCAGTGGACACTTCTTCAGAACTGAAAAGGATTGGAAACTGGGCATTTTAGTTCCTTGCCAGAGGTGGGGGGTAGGTGACAGGGAACTGAGGGTGTGACAACAGATGATGAGGCTTTTAGCAGTGGTGAACGAGAACATGACATAAAATGAGTTTAAATTAAGATGAGAATGAGGATAGGGGTTCTCTCTATTGAGTGCAAGATAAAGAAAACACAACCACATCAAGCCATATGGAGGCCAGGAGGGAGAATGTTGAACATGTAGAATTACATAGATCTGGCCTGAGATACATTTTCACTGTAGAAATCATCACAGGAATCAGACAAATGAATTCAGGTGCTTACCGGCTTATTGGCACTAGTAAGATTTTCATGCTGCCTTAGTATTGTAACATAAAGAAGAAAGGAAATAACTGTACGAAGTTTGGGCCGAGGGCTGTTTACCAGTCACTTTTAACATTGTTTCAAATTTACAGTGCTTATCTTGCAATGTTTGTTCTTGAAGTTAGTATCAGATGGAGAGTAGGAGGTGGCATTATAGAAATTTACAAAATCAGGGGAGGCATGGTCTGGGTGAAAAGCCAAGATCATTTCCACAGGATAGGAAAATTAAATCATTGAGCCATTGGTTTATGCTGGAAGAGGGAAGATTTAAAAGGGAGGAAGAGGGAACTTCTTTTTTCACACAGAGGGTGATGTGTTTATGGAATGAGCTGCCAGAGGAAGACTGGCAGATGCAGGTACAGCTCCAACATTTAAAAGACATTTGGACAAACATATAAATGCGAACCGTTTAGAGGCATATGTGCCAAATGCAAGCTGATGGGAATAGTTTTGTTTGGGAAACCTGGCCGCCATGGACAAGTTGGACCAAAGAGTGTGTTTGTATGTGATATGACTGTACGAATACAGAAAGCGAAGAAAAGGGAAGAAAAGATGTGATGTAAGTAAATTGGCAAGAAATATAAAAACAAGCAGCACGAGCTTTTCCATGTATGTGAGAAGAGTTAAAGAGGTGTGTGGAACTTTGGTATAAAGAAGTCAGGAAAGTATATTGAGGACATTTGGAGGGTGTGACTGGGGAACTGGATACAGGGAACAGACAGATAATTTACATCAGTATTTTACATCGTTCCTCACAGAGGAATGTGCTGTAAATATTTCAATGGTATAAACAAAATAGTAATAGGACGGAAGTCTCTAACAGAAGGAACAAGGCATTTCTCAAACAGATAAGACCAAGGGTAAACAGGTCATCAGCAATTCATAGCTGGTTTTAAAATGAGTGGTCTCAGAGTGGCTGGTGGCACTGTGTGAAACATTCCATAACTCTCTGGACTAAAGGAGTGTTCCAGTGAAACTGGAGACCCTCCAATGTGGCATCTGTCTTCAAGAAACGAGTGAGACTGAAAGCAGGAACCACTTAGCCTAACGATTATTGCTGGGAATCTGTGAGACTCTGTTATGAAGTAAGGGACTGCAGAGCATTTAGAAAACCTTCACACAGAGTCAGCATGGTCTTGTTAAAGGCGAACTACACTTTACCTGTAAAATCATGCAAAGTTTTTCTGGAAATCCATGAGAATGTAACAAGTGGCATTGATAAAGGGGGACTGGTAGACATGAGGCTTTCCAGAGATTTTCCACAAAATATCTCTAAATAAAGGTTCTTACGCAAGACAGAAGCTCATAGTATGGTGGATAATGCATGAGCATGGGATGACACTTGGTAAACACTTAGAAAACGGAGAGTCACGGCAAGAGCTGCTGACAACAGCTGCACTCAACTCCTGACGGCGGGAGCTGAGTGCAATATACATTTGAATTTGAGGATGACACTGACAACCATAATGCAGGCTGTTATTAAATGGAGAGAACTCCCAAAAAAGGAACAGTACAATGGAGTGGTGTGTTTCTGTGTATGAAACATAACGTCAGCATGTTGATGCGGAAATTTTGGTTCATTCGACTAGTCCCTGGGATGAAAGGATTGAACTATTGAATACATCAAAAATGCTGAGGCAATTATTCATTGTGGTTTAAATGATTAAGGGTGTCATTACTGAAATGGACAAGATACAGAGGGGGCTGGACAAGGTCGGTATTGAGAATGTGATTCCACACCAGGGCAGAGTCTCGAAGTCAGGGATGTAGATACAGAATAAGGAATATCGATTTCAAACTAAGATGTAAAGAAATGATTTATTTCAGAAGGTAGTGAATGGCTGGAATTTCCTAACCCCCAGAGTTGTGGAGGATGGGTCACTGATTGTATTTACAGATGGGTGGATTGGTTTGTGGCATTTCAGCGAGTTGAGGGATGCAAGGAGTTATCAGGAAAGTGGAGTTGAGCCGTGGAGTCGATCCACCATGTTCTTCTTGAATGACAGCACAGGTTCCTATTTCTTACATTCTTATTTATGTTTTTGGAAAATAATTGATTATTTTCCTGGAAGTCATGATGTAAAATGTTGCATTCAGAGACAGCACAGGATTTGTCTGAGTTGACCTTGGGTGGGGAATGGGGCCTGTATTCAATGCGAATCTGGGCCTGTAACATGACCTACATCAGGAGCAGAAATGACTGAGATGAGAAGCCTGAAAAGAGGGATTGGGGGAGGGAGGTCACTGCCTGACCCAGCCTGGATTTTCCAATACATTTGCCAAACTACACCAAACCATCGAAGTGCCCTCAATCTGCTCCGGCACAGTAGGACTGAAGGGCTGAATGGAACATCAAAACATAGGGCTGACGGACACGTCTGGGCCATTCAGCACTTTGACATTATTCCCCCAGTCAATAAGGTCATGGTTCATTTCATTGTGTTCCCAGCTGCACTTTTCTCTGATTTCACAATGATCTCTGGTTAACCTGTCTAAGGGAATCAGACAAAGTCAGCATCGACATAATATGAATATTCAGCCCTCCCAATCTTCTGGGTGAGAGAATTCCCACTTGAATGAACTCCCACTTCGTGATTTTCTCCTTGTTCCGGTTCTGACTGAGGTTGGAGGGTGTCACTGTTTTCATTTCTAGTCCCACTCCTCCACTGCTCACCACAAATTTTGAATGGAACCAGGTTGGCAATATGATCGATGATCAAGGTCTAAGACTGGGTCAGATTCAGTTATCAGAACATGCCAGTTGGATTTCTTCAGTCAGCTACAAGTAATTAACAGAACCAACTGAGGAGTGTGATGGATATTTAGTTAGTACTGCGCCGCACATCACCAAGGAGCTGGGTTCAATTCCAACCTCAGGTGAGTTTGAACATTCTTTACATATCTGTGTGGATTCCCTCCTAATGCTCTAGTTTGCTCTCAGAGTACACAGATGTGCAGCTTAGAGTGGTTTTGCCATGCTAGATTGCCCTTTGTTGAGAGAGCATCCCCTTCATGGTAACCTCAGTCAGTGTGGGGGAGTTGAACCTGCGCTGCTGGCCTCCCTCTGTATCACACACCAGCCGTCCAGCCAACTGAGTGGGAGACAGTGTAACTGTTCCAGACAGAAACAGGCACAGGTAAAGGACAAGAGAAACTTTCATAACAAGGAAAATGGTACGATTCAGATAACGGTCAAGATGACAGCTGAGGATAAAACGTTCTTTGCTCAAAATTGTATTTCATAACGGGACAAGTGTTTAGAAGCAGTGTTTGGCTGAATACAATAAAGTGAGACAAAGTGAAATAGCCAGAATTACTAATTGTGATTGGATATAATATAAATGCATATTTTTGCAGGAACTCAGGAGGTTGAATGGCTGAAAGTTCCTATACCAGAAAATGGGATTTCTTTGGATCACTAAATGGAATTCATATTCAAAATGTGTTCGTGTGTGTGAGGGAGAGAGAGAGAAACCGCAGGTACCGGACTGAGCTGACTGTTGAGCTCAGACCATGCTCAGGCCTCCTCTGGGAAGAGAATGGACCACCCATACTAGCCCATCCACTAGGACCTCTGTGCCCCTGTTGAAAAATCGTGGTGTTAGTTCGCCTTATCTGTCATGCTCGGGGTCACCTGTGCAGGGTGGCTCCAAACTGAGGAAGTACAACAGTGTGCCCATTGGTCTTTGAAAGATGGCACCAGTGTGATTGATTATAGAATAGCCAGAGGTATCAGTGCGATGGTGAGTCCCTCCAGCCATGTTGGGTTGGAGAACTGGGGTGGCATTGAATGCGAGGAACACTATGAGATTGAGTGGGTAGTTAATGTGGTGAGTTCGATAAGATAGCACCATGAAACTAGTTCAGTCTGGTACAGACAATCCCTCTGTCACACTCAATAAAAATGTCACTAAGACAAACTATTGTTAGATACAACCCAATGAAGTCTCTGCTGACCCTACACCCAGTTACAAAGTTGCAGAACAAATGTTCATCTAGAACTCTCCCTCATCTTTATTGATGCCAATATCCCATTCACCTATCATTTCTAGGAATACTGGCTCATGTTGCAGAATGCTGTCGAAATGTCTTCATTTCAGCATACTGAAACCTGTGATCTTACATGAAATTGTCTCTCAATGTCCCTTTCGTTTTTTTTCCCCAAAGTCCTTTTGATTGTTGGTAGTTAAACTAATATCCCCGCCATCTCTCTCTGCCAGGAACTAAGGAATACGGACTAGGCAATAAGGACTCTGTATCAGAATGATCATGTAACTAGACGGGTTATTCAGAGGCACGGGCTGTGACTCCAAGGCAGTGTTTAAAATCCTACCACAGCCGATGACAGAGCTTAAATTCGAATGAAAAAATTGGCATGAAACCTAATTTCACTCATGGAAACCAGAAACCGTTAAGATTTATTTCTTTTATTTCCCTGATAGTCTTTGCTAAGAAACTTAACATTATTATCCAGTCTGAACTCAGTGGGACTTCAGACCCACAACAACATTTTGGGTTCCATTTTGTCTTGACAAATGGCCGCGTAGTCACAGACAATTAGTGATGGACAACAAATGCTGCCCTTGCCCGTGATGCTGGCATCCCGAGAAACAACTGCATGAAAGGTGAAAATAAACCGAGGAACGATGGGTGCTAGAGATCGAAAATAAAATTCTCCAGCGTCTGAAAGTGTTGGAGAATCTCAGCAGCCTCTCTCAGGAGAAATTCCGATAACAGTTTGAGTCCATTGACCCTGTTTCACAACTGAAAGCAAACGAGGCAATGATATTATTTATCCTGGCATCATGGATGGTTAGGTTGGAGAGAGAGGTGGGGGCCAGATTAAATCGAATGGGTGGAGAAATGGCCAGAATAAGAGAGGAAAAGAAATAAAAAGTGAGCAAAGGAATTGCTGATGATGAACTGAAAGGAAAACAAAATGGCTAGTTATTCTCACATTTCCCCGTTTTCCCATATTCCTGAATATTGCATCCATTTAGATTTGTCCCTGTTTAAAGTGAGATAGGTTCCCTCTATCTCTCTTCTCTGAGATAGAGAACCAGTGGAAATGAAGTATTTGAATTTTCAAAGGACGGTTGACGTGGTTGAATAGACGTGAGTAGAGAATGTTAGAGTCCATGGGTAGGTAGGGGTTCAATACACCGAATTGATTAAAAGTTGGATAATCGAGAGAATGGAGAGAGTAGTATAATTATCTGGAGTGAAGGCTTTGGGGTATCAGAAGGATCAGTGTTTGGCCAATAGTTCTTTGCAAGATATTTCAGGTATGAACAACAAATATCATCATTCACGTTTATGTTCATTAAATAGTGAGAGGTTGGGAAATGCTGTTGTTGAAACAGACCCGGATGTGCTTCGTCATAAGTCACAAATAGATTTTTTTACACAGCAGGAAGTAAATGATATGTGGCTGGTCATGCAAAATGATTAAAGTACCAGAGTAAATGTATCTTTCCCATGATAGTGTTTTGTTGAGAGACTATTAGATGTATTGTGTACAGGTTTAATCAGCAAAGGGGTTTCACAGACTAAACCCTGGCATGATTTTACCATGAGGGGAATGGGAAGAAACTTGTGTTTAATAAAGTGTGTTAAGGTGTTTGTGGGTTTATATTTAAAAAAGTGCTGACGCACACTGAGTGTTGAAGATACAAAATTGCCTTATTAGACCAATTAAAGGAATGCCCAGGCAAATTCACATTTCCTATGTATTGGAGTGCATATATATCCACTGTAAACATATTGGCTGCTGCCTGTTCTAGTCGAGGAGAGATCTGCACGGTAACAACATGAAGATTATGGTTTTTGAGGGTGGTGGTGGTGCGAGTTCAGTCGGTTACAGTATTGCAAATGGACAACGCGGCAGAATCATCTCGTCTGCGATAAGAATACATGCATCATTCTCCCTCACTACTAACTTCACGAGAGCAATGGATGATGGGAAATGCGATCAATAGCCAACGGTGCCAACATTCAATCCAGTCCAGTAGTTTTTGTGAACTGAAGAAACCATACTGAAAGGGGTTAAATGGAGCTGTTTGTTCAGTGACTGTGAGTGATGCTAGTCTCCATGGATCCTAGCTATGTCACTGGATGTTTTCCGTCTCCTATTAGTAAGGGGTCTCTTGCAATGGTTTATGCCATTGTAGCAGCAGATGCATTAACTCCAGCGCTCAAAGGGATCAGCAGCTACAGAGACAGAAAAAGGAGATTTAAACATCTGAGAACAGTCTGGAATGATCCATTAATGGATCAGAATCTGAGAACATTCGACTGGAATGATGCAACAATGGACAGGAGTTTATCCGTGGGTCTTCTCTTTTTTGCCTCGTCTTGGTTTCCATATCGGATATGGGGTGCACTGCTGATTATCCAGGCGGGTTACTACCCTATCCTCGCTATTGTTGGTGTTCCTGGTAAGGTTCTTCATCTCTATCCATTTATTAATCTCTTCAACCATGGTGAACTTCGTTACTATTTCTGTTATCTATATTTGACAAAGACGGAAATTATTGGCTTTAGTTTCAAATGCAAATTCCATTGATTACCCACAAATTTCAGAACCGCCCACACCCCCGCCCTCACAAACATCTGAGAACAAGACTGTTCACAATACCGAATTTAAATAAATAAAATTCATTTGTGTCTCGGTATTCTGTCCATCACAAACCTATCCACTACCAGCTCGTTTATATGCCCAGTCACCATCTTGGCTTCAATGCTGATGCTTAATAAAACATTATCTATGCTTTGGTAAAATTCAGACATTATGGTTACACCTCTCCTTTAAGCACTCTTTCAGTTGCAAATATTTCAATCACAACTTTGTTCTTATCTCAAAAATAACTCTATGACAGAAACACTCTCTCAGAGCAGTAATGGGGGAAGAAATGTAATTCAGATGCACAGGCTATTACACAGAAAGATACTATTCCACATCCTACCACAGACATTGTCAGAAAGTAAATACAAAAGACAGGAATTGGAAATAACAACCATAACATTTCCAGCATTTTGTTCATACGTTTATCTATTTCACTGATGTCCTTTGGTAAATAGAACTTGCGTTATTATCTGGTCTGGCTTAAGATTTATGTGAGTCCCACAGCAATGTGCTTGGTTCTGTACAGCCTGAAAGAATGACCACGCAGTAAATGACATTTGGCTGGGTAAAAGAATGCTGCCCCTGTCAGCGATGCAGACATTCCAAGTAATAACAAATTTAAGGGTTAAATAAAGCAAAGAATGATGCAACAGATCAGAAACAATAAAGAACGAGAAAGTGCCAGACAAACTGAGCAGATTTGGCAGCCCCCTCGGGTCGTGAGAAAAATAGAATTGGCAATTCGATTCTAATGATCATACATCAGAACTGAACACAGTTGGGAAATAGCGTGATTGATGTTGGTGACACTGACATCTGTTATGAAATGGAGAAGGACTGAGTTGAATAGATGGAGAAAGAGAGAGATAGAGAGAAAGAAGCAAAGAGATTGTTGATGATCAGCTGGGATGGAAATAAAAAATGAAATTAAACCTTAGTTATATTTCTCCTGTTCCCATATTACTGATAATAATGACCATGTAAGGTATATGTCAAAGTTCCTGCTTAAAGTTATTTATGCCTGTTTTTCTCCCTTCCCTGAGTGGATCATTTTCTTTTATTATTAATGGGATGCTGGCCCAGTATTTAATTCCTTTCCCATTGTCCTTGAGAAGGTGTTGGTGAGCTGCCTTCCTGAAGCACTGCAGTCCATGGGCTGTAAGTAGTCAGTGCTGAGGTCCATGCAGTTTCAGATCTTTTGAAGTTTTGTAGTGACTGATATAACGGAGTGCTGGCTTGGCTATTTCAAACTGGAACTGGGATTTAACCACATTGCTGTGGGTCTGGAGTTACATGTAAGCCCGACCAGCTGAAGAAAGTAGATTACCTTTCCTGAAGTGCATTAGGGTGCCAGCTAGGACAATCGACAATGGTTTCATTGTTTCATTTGATTCATAATTCCTGATTTTTATTGAATTCAATTTCCAACATTTGCCGTTGTGGGATTCGGATCAGGTGTCTGGGTCATTACCTGATTCCCTGGATTCATACTCAGAAATAATACAGCTGTATCATCGCCTCCTCAGTATCTCCAATCAACTCCAATGGCAATAGTGATGTTATTGTTGGTGTGACTTTGCTTCATAAGGCAAATAAATGATTGGCAAAAAATGCCATCCATCTCATTTGTATTTATGAGAAGGCGAGATGATGGAAGTGCTCTTGGTGAAAAGGAGCTGGATGTCCTTGATCATGAGGCAATAACAGAATCCCTGCAGAACAGTCGGGTACTGGCAGGTGGGATTAGATTGGGTTGGGATATCTGCTCGGAATGGACGGGTGGGTCCGAAGGATCTGTTTCCATGTTGTGCATCTCTATGACTCTATGACTCAGCAAGTAATCAGCACAATAATGAGTAGGATCGTTCATTACAAAATGATTAAAGTATACGAGTGAAGACTCCGTCCTGCAGTTGTGGAGTGTACTTGAGACAATATTTTCTTTCATTTATAATCAATGATCTCCTTTCTACAGAGAGACAGTGTAATGGAGTTTCACCAGACAATTCCCTGCAGTGATGGTACCATGAGGAGAGTGTGAAGGAAATGAGTGTTTAATCTGTAATGCTACAAAAAGAATAAAAACATGATTGCATTAACACTGGAGTGTTATCAATCAACAATCTTTATTTCCAAAACAAAACATGGATAGCATTAGATATAAAATGCTTTCCGTGATATGTGTCTTCACATTTGGACAAATATATAGATAGAAAAGGTTTAGAAGGATATGGACCAAGCGCAGGGAAATGGAGTTCGCATGGGTGGACATTTTGATCAGCATGAGCCAGTTTGGGCTAATGGCCTGTCTCTGTGTTATAGGATTCTATGACTCTATGATAGTTTACAGAGCTCTATGGAGCCCACATGTTGGTTGAGGGAGAGCTCCAGGTTCTGAATGAACTCACACCGTCTGGACGTACAGTTGGTGTGTGACCTTGCATTGAACGCCATGTTGTTCACAAATCTGTCATCAGCCACACTCTGACAGTATTAGCTATTCCCACCAGCTTCTGACCTCCATCCAGAACACTAGCCTGTCTTCTCCGTCACAAACCAATCCTTCTTTTTTGCTAAAAGCTGTTCATTGGCTCAAGTAGACCTGTCCTTGATGTTTTTCAGAGGGTCAATTAAACGGCTATGATCAGTCTGGTTTGGTACAGACATGAAAGGGATTTTCAGAGGCCTTCTATTTATATGTAAACAGATGAAACTACAGGCCAAAGTAGTCATGCTTTCGAAGTGACCTGTATAATGAACGGGGAGTTGTCAGCTCTTTGAGCTGAGCTGAGCAGTTTTCAGTTGAGTCTTGAACTGGGAAGTTCAACTGGAGCTGTGTGGAAACTCTCTCTCTTTTCTGCCATTTAGCTTCAACCTGGAAACATGCATTCCGTTATGACGTTATTTCAAGTGGGTTTGATTCTTGGGACTATTGTGTATTTGGAATAGCATAATTAAGTCTAGCTGGATAAGTTAAATTCTTTATTCTGTTCATTGTGTTTCATTGTGTAATTTTGTGAATAACGTTTTTCTCTGATTTAAAATCTAGTAGTCACCCTAGCTAAATTACTCGGGTAATTTTATTGGTTAATTACCAAAACAAATTGCAAATTTCTGCTCTGGGCTGCTTGCTTAAGAATGCTTTGAGTGGTCTAGCCTCGTCCATAAACAGACTGGGGGTCATTGCTGGATTTTAACAGTGAGTGGGAGATGCTAGTGTATTTGTTTTGTGTATTAGTTTGATTGGGTTGACAAAACTTAAAATAGTAATGGCTATTTCAGTCGCCATACGTTTCCTGGGTGTGCATGCAGTGACTCTGGATATTTTACGAAAAGTGAATAAGACCATTTTGCAAGAATTAGCAGAGAAGCTGGAATTGGAACTGACTGCTTCTGCTGAGGAAAGGAGAGGTAATTACAGCAGTAGCTCGTCAATTAAACTTGCTGGAAAAACCATCAGAATCTATAGAGATGGGAAGAATTCAGTTGCAAATGAAAACATAGAACATAGAACATAGAACAATACAGCACAGAACAGGTCCTTCGGCCCACGATGTTGTGCCGAACATCTATCCTAGATTAAGCACCCATCCATGTACCTATCCAGTTGCCGCTTAAAGGTCGTCAATGATTCTGACTCTACCACTCCCACGGGCGGCGCATTCCATGCCCCCACCACTCTCTGGGTAAAGAACCCACCCCTGACATCTCCCCTATACCTTCCACACTTCACCTTAAATTTATGTCCCCTTGTAATACTCTGTTGTACGCGGGGAAAAAGTTTCTGACTGTCTCTCTATCTATTCCTCTGATCATCTTATAAACCTCTATCAAGTCAACCTCATCCTTCGCGGTGGTTTCCAACGAGAAAAGGCTAGAACTCTCAGCCTGTCCTTGTACGACCTATTCTCCATTCCAGGCAACATCTGGTATAAATCTTCTCTGCACCTCTCCAAAGCTTCCACATCTTTCCTAAAAGTGAGGCGACCAGAACTGCACAGAGTACTCCAAATGTGGCCTAACCAAAGTCCTGTACAGCTGCAACATCACCTCACGACTCTTGAATTCAATCCCTCTGCTAATGAACGCTAATACACCATAGGCCTTCTTACAAGCTCTATCCACCTGAGTGGCAACTTTCAAGAATCTATGTACATAGACCCCAAGATCCCTCTGTTCCTCCACCTCACTAAGAACTCTACCGTTAACCCTGTATTCCGCATTCTTGTTTGTTCTTCCAAAATGGACAACCTCACACTTGGCAGGGTTGAGTTAGCGGCGAGACGTAAGGAAAATGGCAGCATAAATGAAACATTTGACTTTCAATAAAATGCAGAAGACGGGGGGGAAAAGAGAGAGCAGCAGAACAGAGAGTAAATAAAAGAATGGGAAAAAGAAAGAGCAGCAGGGGGAGAGAGAAAGAGGGAGCTTTTGAATAGCAAAAACTGACACTTAAAAAGGGAAGTCAGTGTTAAACACTGGAGATAACGACTGAGGGTGGGCTTAGTAAGGAAGAGAGTGCGGATGAGCAACCCCTGGTAGTCAGAAACCTAGTGAGAATTGGTTTGCTTATGTTCAAGCATTGCCTCAACTTGATGAGAAGAATGTGATGACCTGTTCGTCTCATTTGAAAAGTTGGCTACACAAATGCAGTAGCCAGAGGCAATGTGGGTTTTGTTGATCCAAACGAAACTTGCAGGTATCTGGTGAGTCTGAAGAGATTTAAAAAAAACATTAAGTCAACATAGGCAACCTTTCAGGAATCTAATGAGGATCCTGGTCAAACCTACAAATAGTTTCTAAGGATCAAACAGACTAATTTCGATAGTTGGATAAGAGCTTTAAAATTCAGGCAAAGCTATAATGCCCCTAGAGAGGTTTGTATTTGGAGGAATTCAAAACTCACTACCTGAAGTAGTGCAAACTCAGGTGGAATAGCAGAGAGTGTAAACAGCAAGGTTAGCTGCTGAAATGGCTGGTGATTATGAACTGGTCCATAAACTTGATTTGCTTTCCCGAACCAGTCTGGTCTTTGAGGGACAGAAATTGGAGCAAAGAGATATCCTCACGTGCAAAGGGAAAGGTAGATCAGTGAGAATGTAGATGTAAGGATAATTTAACACAGCAATAAAGAAAACCTTGAGGGGACAAAGAAGTTTAAATACTATGGTGTTTTCATTGTAATAAAGTGGGCCACACAAATTCACAGTGTTGGTGAGCTGGAGGAAATCCAGCTGTAGGATAACAAGACAAGCCTGGAAGTTTCGTTGAACTGGTCACAAAAAGCATAGGGGGAGTTAGGCAACTGCCTCAGAATGTACAAGATGATCAGTGGACATGCTAAATCTGCCTAAAAAATCTACATGGAAGGGTAAAGTTTATTCACATAGGCCAGGAGTAATTGGTAAGGAGGTTCCAATTTTAATGACATAGGATATTTTCAGTCTGTAATGCTGAGGGGTGAGACTTTATGAACTCTTGAAGACTATTGCCAGAAAATGTGCTCGGAACAGAGGAATTCATAGTGAGGCAAAAAGTGCTCAGTTATGTAAAGTGAGGCGATGGAGTTCAGAGAGAGCGGAAAATGTGTGGTAGGTGTACTGGACCCCTAACTCTCAGCTCGAGGAATAAAATTTGTCCTTGCAATAATATAGCTGATTCACTGGTAGGCGTGCTGCCTGCTCTAGTTGAAAAATCAGTGGAGATGCAGGCAACTGAAGACCTGGAGATTTTTTATCCAGGAATTTTCCCTGATTGCGTCATCAGACGATCACAATGCACTGGTTGAAGCAGGATAAAGGCAGAGATTAGGAAGCTGACATAGAGTTATCCGAAAGTTTCTTTTTGACCAGATAGGGGGAACAGAAGGAGCAAGTATGAAAACTTGAAAGTATTTTAGCTCTGCTAAGGTGATTGAATTACAGCAGAAAGATGAGGAGTTACAAAAGTTATATCAAAAAACATTTAGCAAGAAATAGAATGAATGTCTTAATGTGGGATATGGAGATCAGTGCACATTGAAGCAGATCAGGCGTGGACAGAAATTCTTCAAATTGTTTTTCCTGTTGGGTATAGAAAGGAGGCGCTTGCGAGTGGCACATGAGCTACCACTTGGAGATCATTTCGGGTTTAGGACAATACTGGCTAGAATACAAAGATACATTCACTGACCTGGACTACACAAAGATGTAGTTGAATTTTGCCAGATGTCTCAAACATGTCACACAGACTGTAATAAATCTGCAACCTTAATACCTATTCCAACATTGAGGAACCTTTTGCAAGAGTCTTGATAGATTCTGTAGGCCC